>NC_057801.1:760579605-760591879 GCF_018294505.1 Triticum aestivum
GGTCTGGTAGTTCCCATCGGCAATCCCAGATAGGTGAAAATGGCATCGAACCGATCGAGCACTGAAAGATTTGAGCTAATTCAGGAGCCAGAGCTCCAGCAGTATTGATGGGTACTAGGACAGATTTCTGAAAATTATTTTTCAGACCAATGGAATCAGCATAGTCCATAAGGAGTTGCTTCTTTTTGCTAGCTTGGATAGGGCACGCTGGCATGGCAAGTATCAAGTCATCGGCGTACTATATCACTGGGTAATCTGGTGATCCTCGCACGGGGATGGGGAGTTCAATCAGGTTGGCGCGATGTGCTTTGTTGATAGCCGACTGGAGAAGATCTGCCGCAAGAACGAATCCCCCTGATGGACACCCTATCGGCAGATGAAAGCTGTCTGTCGGGCACGCTTCAACAGCATCGGCGACGTTCCAGAGTTGAAGATACACTCAATCCACCCAAGCCAGCGAGCGTCGACGCCCATGTTCTTTGTAATTTCCAGCATAGCAGAGTGTTCGATTGTGTCGAAGGATTTGGCAAAATCCAGCTTCAACAGAACGATTTCTCTTCCAGAGTTTTGGCATTGAAAGATGTACTCGAAGGCCCACGCAAGGCAATCTTGAATTGTGCGGTCGCGTAGGAAGCCATACTGGTTCCTATGAACAATTTGCAGTATCAGTTTTTTGGAGTCGATTCGCAAGGAGTTTTGTAATGATTTTCAAACAGCAGTTCTATAGTGTAATTGGCCTGTAGTCATTTGCTGTTTGAGGCGATCCAGCTTTTGAGATAAGAGTAATGAATCCCGAGTTGATGCTTTTCAGATCCAGGGTTCCATGGTAGAAGTCATCACATAGCTGATAGAAGTCATTTCTGACGATGTGCCAGCAGGTTTTCATAAAACATGCCATTGAACCCGTCCTGGCCAGGAGAGTGATCATCAGGCATTTTTTCTACAACCTTGTCAATTTCCTCATGTGTGAAAGGTTCAGACAATGTTTCCAAACCATGTACCTTTTGGATTATGGATGGTAAATCAAATTTCATAGCCGGAGGGGATGATTCACCTAGACGCTGTTTAAAGGCTTGGAAAGGGACAGCCTTTTTGGCAGCATGATCATGCACTTCAGTGCCATCAGGGAGCTTGAGAGAAGCAATTTGAGTTTTTTCCGTACTGTTCAGTCGCCAAGGCTTGAAAAAGCTTGGTGTTCTCTTCTCCGAATTTAATCCATCGAATAGTGCAATGCTTCTTCCAGTAGGCGTTTTGGTTTTTCTTTCTTTTTTTTTTTTTGAGGATCAGTAGGCGTTTTGGTGCTGTGGGAGGGTGAGGAGATGGGCTTTGACAATCCTTCTGAAGTTCTTCTCTGGGGTAGACAGTGGACGCAAGTTAGCCCATCTAGCCCAACTAGGGCCCCATTGCAGTTTTGAATCAGAATTGAGAGGCGGGAAATTCCTTTACTCCAAGTCTTGAGTTTATATCTCAGTTTTTTCAACTTTCTGCATATATATGATGGCAGCACTATTTGTGGCGTGGCAAGGACTGTTCCAAGAGTTTGCGACCACATCGAGAAAACCTGAGTGATTGATCCAGTAGTTTTCAAAGCGGAAGATTTTGCTCTTGGGGGTCTTTGTTTCAATGGTGACAAGTTTTTCCTAGAGCCATCGCCGTAGCATTAGGATACGAGAGAGCCCAATTACTCGAAGAGAAAGCCTAATCAAGTTGTTCCAGCAAGAGATCCTCTTGCATATTACTCCAGGTGAATGAGCGCCCTTTTAGGGGAATTTCAACTAGTGCCTGAGTGCGGATTATGTCATTAAATAACATGATATCATTCAGTTCTCCTCCAGGTTAATTCCTGTTACTTACGGATCTTATGAAATTAAAACCGCCCACGAGGAGGCAGTCTTGGGAGTTCTGGATGTTCAGGTCATAAAGCCAAGAAGTGAAAGAATTCCTGTCTTCGCCATGTCACGGGCCATATGTATTGAAAAGCTTCCAAACATTTCCAGATAACTTAGAAGCAAATTCAAAGGCAGTGCTCCAGTTCGTTGTGTCAACCCTAACCACTTCCATCCGTCAAAAAAAAAAAACCCTAACCACTTCCATAATGTTCAGAGGGACCAGTGTCGATTGGCCATGTGGTCTTCAGAGCATGAGCAACAAACAACAACTGCAGTTTCTTGCAGAAAAGAGTAGCATTCATTTGTTGGGTTGCCAAATCAAATGCTGACTATTCGCCCTGAAATTACATTGAGATGTATAAGTATGTTTTTTCCTTCATATAAAAGATCCTTGATTTGCTTGTACTAGTATGATCTGCTTGATTGCATATTAACCAACACAGTTAACGGAATCGATGTCTGCTCTGAATTCTGATACATGCTCCTGGCCAAAGCTAGGACGTCAAGTAGTTTCAAAACCTAGTACAAATTGCAGCAAACTCTATGAGCTGCTCATCTTCACCTGCGGCGTCGATGAGATGCGCATCTCATCTTGGGTTAAGAAATCTATATATGGAGGCAGCGCTCAAGCTCCTCTGTCTATCAGAGTAGAAATCAGGCCACCTCACCTGTGAACTGCTAGGGCTATGCCGATCTAATAAAGCTGAAGAACTACATAATGCCACACTGGCAGCGCGATGCATAGGGTGCGGGAGCATGACAGCCGAAACTACAGCCTGCGGCGCGTGGAAGCCCCCCGGGGCAGCGCCGCGGCGATCCTGAGGCATCAACGCACGCTGGCTGGCATCAGGGAAGAACTACTCCCAGTTGCAGGCGGCCATATAGGAATTTGGTAACAAACTCTTTCCAGCTGAGATCAACATACGTAATGAATAGCACAAATAAAAATATAGTGCATAGCAGATCCATTCATGCTGGCAACAACAACTGCACAGAAAGATAGCAAATACATTCATGCTGACAGCAACAACCACCACAACAACATAATGCATAGTTTCAAGTAGGTCAACACTCAACACTACGCAATTCGATCTGATGCGTCCAGCCACATAAAACTTGTCGTAGTGCTTGAGGTTTTTCATGTGAAAAATGTGAGGTCAGGCGCAGCCAACCTTAGCAAGCATTCCACAGCTCGGCAAATAGGTTTTTTAGCTTTTTTTTTTGAGGGAAAAAATAGGTTTTTTAGCTGCTGCCAGTTCCTTGCGACAGCACAAAGTCTAACAATTCCTGCCGCGTCATCCACTTGCTGGCGCCAATTGGCTTCCCGCCTTCGCGCCCTTCTTCTGTTCTACTCCCTCTGTTCCATAATCCCATAATGCAAGACTTTTTTGACACTAGTGTATTGTCGCCAATTCCAGCCTGAGTTGCATCCCTTGCTTCAGTGTAGATCGCTGATATGCTACGAGAGCCAGCTAGGAGTATGACAGTATGTTCTCTAGGGTTTGCTGCATTGGATAACTGAATCTCTCCACAGGTGCACTTCTTCAGTAGAGCCTAATTAACGAGTACTGCAAGTACTGTACTATTTCAGCTAAGTACCTTAACAGAACTAATTAACGGGCATGTTTATTTGTGGTAGTATGATCTCCTTGATGGCCAATCAACACAGTTAACAGAACTAACGGGTGCTCTGAATTCTAATATATCCTACAGCCAGACGATTAACACCCTTTTAGCAACAGAATCTACTACTCCCTCCGTCCCATCAAAAAGCGTCTTACATTATGAGGCAGAGGGAGTAGTATATATGAGCTGCTTTGGTAAATCTATAAAGCACTCGATCAAGCCTCGTCTGTCTATCAGAGTATATATCAGGCTACTTCACCTGGGAACTCAAGAACTCCATGAAGCTGATATCAGAGTATATATCAATCAGGCTATACTTCGTCTGTCTATCAGAGTATATACTACTCCCTCCGTTCCTAAATATTTGTCTTTCTAGAGATTTTAACAAGTGACTACATACGAAGCAAAATGAGTGAATCTATACTCTAAAATATGTCAATATACATCCGCATGTGGTAGTTCATTTGAAATCTCTAAAAAGACAAATATTTAGGAACAGAGGGAGTATATATCAGGCAAAACTGCATGCTGGCCGGCATCGGGCAGAAACTGCTCCCAGTTGCAGGCGGCCATGTGCTTTGGTAAGAATTCTTTCCAGCTAAGATTAACATAATTCATAGCAAAAATAATAATAAGGAGAGAGCATAATGCATAGCAAATTCATTCAAGCTGACAACGACAACATAATGCGTACGAGTTTTATGTGAAATTGCAGCTGGGCGAACCAGAGAGACTAGATAGCTCTGCTGACAATTGGCTAATTCGGTCTGTTGCGTCCACCCACATCCCACATAGAACTTATCTTGGCACAGACAACCAAACCAAGCATGCATTCTACAGCTCGCCAAATAGGTTTTTTAGCTGCTGCGCAGACAACGTTACGACAACACAAAGTCTAGCTACCACTACCAGTGGTCATGCACAAGAGCTACATACTCTTAACTTACATGGATGATCCTTTCTGCTTTGTAGTAGTACTGGAGATCAAAAGGGTCGGCAAACCCAAAATAAGAAGCTATCTTGGTGCTGTAAGCAGGACCTCCCCCGCCAGTGCGCGGGCTCTTGAAGAGCTCTAGTTGGCAAGCTTTGCTGTTCCATTTCGCACCCGTCAGAGGCTTCAGCTTGGCATTCACACCATCATCCCCCGGAGAGAAACATTCCACAGCAACCACCACCACCATCTGCTCCAGCACCCGCCCTGTCTCCGCGATGAACTTGAGGAAAGAAACCTCGCTTCTCGACCCTCGGAACTCATAGAAGAACAGCTTCTTCAAGCTCTGAAGGACGCATTTGATGGGACCATCCTCCTGCCAGAACTTGAGATTCACCTTGCCAGTGGGCTCTCCAGATAAGGTGGGGGACTGCAAATGAAATCAACCAGTGCATACATAGTTCGACGTTAGATATATATAATCTTAAATGCAGCAGCAACAACAGGCAATCAATCATAAAACTAATCTTATTCACAGCTCTGACCATGCTAGATATACAATCAATTATGACCATGCAAGATATACCATAGCCAATGCAGCAAGTGTATCTAGTTAAGTTAACCGAACTGTGGTTTCAGGATGTCCCAGAGAGTGTATCAATGTTATTAGCTGCAGATTGTATCTCTATTAACTAATCAATAAAGTTCCGTTTTCAGCGCAAAAAATAAAAGTTGACCAATTTTACATGGACATGGAGCGTCTCCAGGTTTGGGAAGCATCTGAGGAAGCCAGGCACTTTCTTCACAGTGCTGCGGACACCGAACTGCACCACCATGGCCAAAATCTGGACACTAGGGACAATGTTCTCCTTGCTCCCAGCCTGCAATGCACCAAGGACAGATAAACTAATTCAGATCATAGATGTTAATTGGCACAGAAGATCTACACATGCAAATTAAATTAGGATCTACCACCAACTGTTGCTCTCCTGGCAATGCGCCCAAGGACAGATAAACTAATTGGCATTATCAATTTACATAGGTACAGACATGCAAATCAAATTGGCATACCAATTCCTGCCCTCCTGGCTCAAGGTATCCCAGCACACGCAGGTTGGGTGCATGGCCAATCTTGATCCAGGAAGGGCGTTTCTTGTTGCCGGGGGGAGTGGGCTCGGCCCTGGGAACAGTTTCCCATTGGAAGAGCCTCTCGAGGCGAGGTGCATCCACCACGTCGATGTACTGCAAGCAGGTAAGGGCCAGTTGAAGACACCGCAGGCTTTGGCTGACGAGGCGGAGGCGCACTCCGGTTTGGCTCCACATGATAAGGAGAAACTCCAGGACGGGGCTTCTTTCCAGCATGAAGGCTAGATCACGGTCCTCCATGACATTCATGCAGAGGCCGAGCTCCAGGAGGTTGGGGAATCTGGCGCCGCGCGGTACGGCTGTGGTGTCCGGGAGCCTCCAGACGCCGAGATAGAGGCGGGTGAGGGACGCGCAGCTGAAGAGCGTGGCGGGGAGGCGCAGGTCCATCGGCCAAGGGCGGTTGACAAAGACGAGTTCTTTGACCCCCTTGGCGACGAGGATGTCGAGCCAGCGCGATAGCTCGCCCCGGTGCTCCTCCATCGTGCTGCAGGTAAGGTGGACGCAGCGGAAGGGCCCCGGATGCGCCGCGAGGGCGCTGGCCACGGCGGCGGTGACGGCGCGGGGAGAGGGAGCGCCGATGATGAGAGGCCCGGACGCGCCGCCGTCCGGAAGCAGGTGGCTGTCGACAAGAGTAAGGGGAGCCGAGCGCCAGAGCGGGCGCCAGCGCGAGGCGAGGGCGGCGGTGCGCGCGGCGTCCTTGGCGGGGAGGCGGGAGATGATGTCGAGGAGGACCACGTCGGGGAGGCGGCTGATGCGGTCGACGCCGTCGGGGACCCTGGAAGCGCCGGCGAGCGAGATGGTGGCGGTGGGGGAGACGGGCGGCTTCGGGAGGTAGCCGTACAGGATGTGGAGCATCATGTTGGTGCCGAGATCCAGCGACTCAGGGTCCTGGCCGCGGCGCTCAAGGTCGGCGCGCATATCGCTCCTAGAGACGCTCCCGGAGGGGCCGATGATCACTCGCGGGTCCGTCTCCATGGCCGCCGGTGGAGGGGGAGGGAGGTGACGGCGAGGGTTTGGTATGGGGAGCAATGGGGAATGGAGGCGGCGCTGTTGGAGTGAGTGGTGGTGGTGAGCAGAATGTTGGGCCAAATGTCGGAAGCAGGCATCTCCTCGGCCCATGAACAGCTTCTATGCAAATGTTGATTAGTTTGCACATACATTAGTTTGCAATCACATCATTTTCTCAAAACAATAAATAAAATAGCAATCACATGACATAGTTTGCACATGAACTATGTGTAAGGACATACAAATTTGGTCATAGCATCACATCACATAGTTTGCCATGAACTATGCGTAAAATGCATCACATTTTGGTCAAGTAGCAATCACATCACATAATTTGCAGTTTGATGTATAAACTTGGACATACAAGTTTGGTCGATTAGTTTACCATGCACTATGTGTAAACTGCGTCAAAATTTGCGGGAAGTGAGCGTCCAGGGACGAACCTGATGTGCTGCTACTGCTAGTTGTTGATGGAGCTCTTCCCCTTCTATGCAAAGAGGATGGATGCAGGAGCGGCCTGCATGGAGGGCGCCATGGACGGAGGCACCGATGGGATCTTTGAGTTGCTGCTTGTCATCAGCGGCGACGCTAGGAATCGGCAGCGACCCAGGCAGCCTTCGTTAACTGTAGCTACTGTAGGTACAGTAACGCTACAGTCAACGAAGCAACCTGCGCTCCAGGTAACTGTAGGTACAGTAACGCCCCAGGCAGCTGCCCGGGCTGCCTGGGGCCTGTCTCCGCCACTGCTTGTCATGGCTATGGCTGTTGTTGTCACTATCGTGGCTATGGTGGTGATGCATGGGAGAAGAAGCATGACGAAGAGGACATGCGCGAGGAAGAAGCCCTGGAACTCGGAGCTCCTGCTTCTACACGTCGAGGGGTGCTTCTTCTCCATCATTTTGTAGAAGTGCGGCTTCACCACAACCACCAGTGTATGCGCCGTCGTATCCCGCGTCACCATCACTACAAAAAAAGACACATCTGTGACATTTTGGCCCGAAAGTTTTTTTTTTCTGTCATGCTTATGACACTTCTATGACGATAATTGTGACAAAAACACGTATCATCATAGATGTGGTGGGATCCTACTTCTATGACAAAAAATCATGACAGAAATTGAGCTTTTCTTCATGGGCGGGCCGAAGACGCAGTTGCATGACATTCTTTGGGCCGACCATGACGGAAAAAATCATGGTAGAAACGAGGGCGAGGAAAATATCGGGGAGTTCCCAGTTACGGTGGGTTCCCGCCTCTTCGCCCTATAAATTGCTAAATATTCCAAAAACCCTGGGGATAACCCTAGATCAGAAGTTCTGCCGCCGCAAGCCTCTGTAGCCACAAAAAACTCAATCTAGACCCCGTTCCGGCACTCCGTCGGAGGGGAAAACCATCACCCATGGCCATCTTCATCATCCCAGCGGCCACCATGATGAGGAGGGAGTAGTCCACCCTCAGGACTGAGGGTTTGTATCAGTAGCTATGTGTTTAATCTCTCTCTCTCTCTCATGTTCTTGAGATGTCACGATCTTGATGTATCACGGGCTTTGTTAATATAGTTGGATCATATGGTGTTTTTTCCTCTCTATCTCGTTGTGAATTGAGTTTTCCCTTTGAGATTTCATTTTATCGGATTGAATACTTTTATGGATTTGAGAGCACTTGATGTATGTCTTGCTATGAATACCCATGGTGACAATGGGGTATCATATTGATTCACATGATATGTGTTTCGGTACTCAAATCACGGATTCCCGAGGTGACATTGGGGTAATCTATGCATAGTGGTTGATGCACGTTCTCGTCTTTGTTTCTCTGGTAGAAATCTTGGGGCACTCTTTGAGGTTCTTTGTGTTGGATTGAGTATTATGAATCTGAAATTGTTTGATGCATATCGTATAATCAACTCACGGATACTCGCAGTGACATTGGAGTATCTAGATGACATTAGGGTTGGTTGATGTGTATTGTATGGTGTTATTTTAGTACGAACTCTTGGTTAGGTCGATCAAAAATAATAGCTTGGTTTTATTTTAGTACGAACTCTGGGATAGATTGATCGGAAAGAATAGCTTTGAGGTGGTTTTGTACCCTACAAACAATTTCGTCTTATCTTCTCCGTTAGATAAGAACTTTGGAGTGATTCTTCATCGCACGTGAGGGATGGTTATATGATCCAATTATATATATTAGCATTGTTGAGAGATTGCACTAGTGAAAGTACGACCCTAGGTCCCATTTTCAAGCATTGCAATATCGTTTGTGCTTCGTCTTATCAATTGCTACCTTCCTGTTTTTTATTGTTCTTATTACAAAAACTAATATCTACTATCCATATTACACTTGTATCACCATCTCTTTACCGAACTAGTGCACCTATACAAATTACCATTGTATTTGGTGTGTTGGGGACACAAGGGACTCTTTTTTATTTGGTTGCAAGGTTGTTTGAGAGAGAACATCTTCATCCCACGCCTCCCACAGATTGATAAACCTTAGGTCATCCACTTGAGGGGAAATTGCTACTGTCCTACAAAACTCTGCGCTTGGAGGCCCAACACGAGTCTACAAGAATAAAGTTGCATAGTAGACATCCCGATGGTTATGGAAGCCGACAGAAAGAATAAAGAGGAAGCAAGCGAAATGCAGAAGCTTAGTGGAAGATTAGCGAAACTAGAGGAACTTGAGAGCCAGCAAGCTACCAGCCAACCATCTTAGCGACACGAAGATCCTTCCTTCGACACTGCCCTAGAAGCTACCCACCATCTCACCGGAGAAGCAGCGTGGCTTCCACCGAGCTCATTCGGCCTGATTTCACGGCTCCTCGCTACCCCGTGGATAGTATCACAGAGGCTAAACATTGTGTGCTAATGGCAAAATGCCAGAACCTGGCCTTGAAGTCGGCAGTCGGCTGTGTTTTACCTCCTCGAGCTGAAGGAACTTCCATTGCCGTCCGATTCAACATGGCTATGCTATTGTCACGTTGGATGATATAATGGAGGGATTTGAGGGACTCGAGCTTGACTACCCTACAGGTGAAGGGGATATTCTTCTGGAAAATACTTGAAGGAGTACATGTCCATGGAGAAAGGAGAACATCAAGCTTCCAAATTGGATGCCGCCTCAGCAGACTCAGCCGGATGAGGCCCTCGGTAGGCTTAGCCCGATGAGGCCCCTCAACAGAGTCCTCTTCCGCCTCAGTTGTCTCCGGCGCGTCAGCGGACTCCACCTCCTCCTCCTCCGCCTCCTCCGGCGCGTCAGCGGACTCCGCCTCCTCCGGCGCATCAGCGGACTTTTCCACCTCAGCAATGGCGGAAGAGAGCCGCCACTGCTTCGGCGGCTACCAGTACAAAAGGCGGGAAGAAATTTAGAGCTGGTCCAAGCCTCAGGGTTCCTCCAAAGTTATCATATGAGAGGACTGAGGAGGAAACCAATGACATCGTGGATGCCGAAGTGCAGGCCCATTTTGAACGGAAACCTCCACCTCCGAAGGAAACAATAGATTCGGTGAAAGCGAAGCGCACTTTGGATGCCCTTAAGCAACTATTACTTCTTGAGCTTGCGTTGGGTTTTCTCTTGAAGAGGAAATGGTGATGCGGTAAAAGTAGAGATAAGTATTTCCCTCAGTTTGAGAATCAAGGTATCAATCCAGTAGGACAATGCACAAATCACAGAATACCTACACAAACAATCAAGCAACTTGCACTCAACGCAATAAAGGGGTTGTCAATCCCTTCACGGTTACTTGCAAAAGTGAGACCTGATAGAGATAGATAAACGATAAAGTAAATATTGTTGGTATTTTTGGTTTATAGATCAGAAAGTAAAAGATTGCAAAAAGAGTAGATCAAAAACTAATATTGTAGATCGGAAAATTATATGATGGAAAATAGATCCGAGGGCCATAGGTTTCACTAGAGACTTCTCTCAAGATAGCAAATAATACGGTGGGTGAACAAATTACTGCCGATCAATTGATAGAAAAGCGCAAAGTTATGATGATATCTAAGGGAATGATCATGAATATAGGCATCACGTCCGTGTCAAGTAGACCGAAACAATTCTGTATCTACTACTATTACTCCACACATCGACGGCTATCCAGCATGCATCTAGAGTATTAAGTTCATAAAGAACAAAGTAATGCATTAAGTAAGATGACATGATGCAGAGGAATTAACTCAAGCAATATGATGAAACCCCCATATTTTTATCCTCGATGGCAACAATAAAATACGTGCCTTGCTGCCCTACTATCACCGGGAAAGAACACCGCAAGATTGAATCCAAAGCTAATCACTTCTCCCATTGCAAGAAAAACCAATGTAGTTGGCCAAACCAAATCGATAGTTCGGAGAGAATTACAAAGATATAAAATCATGCATAAAAGAACTCAGAGAAGATTCAAATAATATTCATAGATAAGCTGGTCATAAATCCACAATTCATCGAATCTCGACAAACACACCGCAAAAACATATTACATCGAATAGATCTCCAAGAACATCGAGGAGAACATGGTATTGAGAATCAAAGAGAGAGAAGAAGCCATCTAGCTACTAGATATGGACCCGTAGGTCTGTGGTAAACTACGCACGCTTCATCGGAAGGGCAATAGAGTTGGTGTAGAAGCCCTCCGTGATCGAATCCCCCTTCGGCAGGATGCCGGAAAAGGCCCCTAGATGGGATCTCGCGGGTACAAAAGGTTGTGGTGGTGGAAAAGTGTTTTCGTGGATGCCTCTGGTGGTTTGGGGATATATGGGAATATATAGGCGAAAGAATTAGGTCAGGAGGTGCACGAGGGGCCCACAAGGGTGGGGGGCGCGCCCTCCGGCCTTGTGGCCGCCTCGTGGCTCCTCCGACTTCATCTCCAAGCCTCTTGGTTTTTTTCTGGTCCAAGAATAATCATCGCGAAGGTTTTATTCCGTTTGGTATTCCTTTTTAGCGAAACTCAAAAACAGGGGGGAAAACAGGAACTGGCACTAGGCTCTAGATTAATAGGTTACTCCCCAAAAAATATAAAATAGCATATTAATGCATATAAAACTGCTGGGGAACGTAGCATGCAATTTCAAAAAAATTCCTACGCTCACGCAAGATCTATCTAGGAGATGCATAACAATGAGAGGGGGAGAGTGTGTTCATGTACCCTCGTAGACCGAAAGCGGAAGCGTTTTACAACACAGTTGATGTAGTCGATACTTCTTCTCGTTCCGACCGATCAAGCACCGAACGCATGACACCTCCGAGTTCTGCACACGTTCAGCTCGATGACCTCCCTCGAACTCTTGATCCAGAAAAGTGTTGAGGGAGCGTTTCTTCAGCAAGACGGCATGGTGACGGTGATGGTGAAGTGATCTGCGCAGGGCTTCGCCTAAGCACTACATGAATATGACCGAAGGCGTAAACTATGAAAGGGGGGCACCGCACATGGCTTGGAACAATTGATGGTGTGTTGTAGGCTCCCCCCCACGTATATATAGGAGGGAGGGGGGATGCCGGCCCTAGGCGCGCCCAAGTAGGAGGAATCCTACTTGGGCTCCTAGTTGGATTCGCCCCCCCCCTTCCTTTTATCGGAGGGGGAAAGGGGGAAAGAGAGAGAGGGGGAGAAGGAAAGGGGGGCCCGCCCCCTTCCCTAGTCCAATTCGGCCTCCTTCCCTGTGGGAGGTGCATCACC
>NC_057801.1:760592115-760612707 GCF_018294505.1 Triticum aestivum
GATACGTACCCGATACATTCCGGAATACTTCAGGTGTTCGAATACTATCATCCATTATATCAATCTTTACCTTTCGACCATTTCGAGACTCCTCGTCATGTTTGTGATCTCATCCGGGACTCCGAACAACATTCGGTCACCAAATCACATAACTCATATAATAACAAATCGTCATCGAACATTAAGCGTGCGGACCCTTCGGGTTCGAGAACTATGTAGACCTGACCGAGACACCTCTAGCGGAATCTGGATGCTCATATTGGATGCTACATATTATACCAAGATCTTTATCGGTCGTACTGTAATGACAACATACGTTATTCCCTTTGTCATGGGTATGTTACTTGCCCGAGATTCGATCGTCGGTATCTTCATACCTAGTTCAATCTCGTTACCGACAAGTCTCTTTACTCGTTCCATAATACGTCATTTCGCAACTATCTCATTAGTCACATTGCTTGCAAGGCTTCTTATGATGTGTATTACCGAGAGGGCCCAGAGATACCTCCCCGATACTCGGAGTGACAAATCCTAATCTCGATCTATGCCAACCCAACAAACACCTTCGGAGATACCCGTAGAGCATCTTTATAATCACCCAGTTACATTGTGACGTTTGATAGCACACAAGGTATTCCTCCGGTATCCAGGAGTTGCATAATCTTATAGTCAAAGGAATATGTATATGACATGAAGGAAGCAATAGCAATAAAACTGAACGATCAATATGCTAAGCTAACGGATGGGTCATGTCCATCACATCATTCTCCTAATGATGTGACCCCGTTCATCAAATGACAACACATGTCTATGGTTAGGAAACTTAACCATCTTTGATTAACGAGCTAGTCTATTAGAGGCTTACTAGGGACACTATGTTTTGTCTATGTATTCACAGATGTATCAAGTTTCCGGTTAATACAATTCTAGCATTAATAATAAAGATTTATCATGATATAAGGAAAAATAAAATAACAACTTTATTATTGCCTCTAGGGCATATTTCCTCCAGTCTCCCACTTGCACTTGCCTCTAGGTATTATTGGATCACTACTTTAGACATATTTTTGTAATGACAAAATGAGTCATGTTTGTCATACTTTTCGTATATATGTTGTCTTGCCCTTTGGCTATGCCCTGTTATTTTATGTAAATTTAGTGTATTGGTCTAATCCATTCTGAGCAATCGTTTTAATTCCCTCTAGTAACAAACGCATTGAAATTGATTCTGTCTTAGTCTCATGCCGACGTTGATCACCATTGTGTCTTGCTCCTATCACAATTGAATGTTTTTTCTTCATTATATTGTTATGTTGTAAACCTGAGTTTATATTAACTTAGCATTACCTGCCTGACCAAATGTTGAGACCGGCAGCCTCGCGACAAGGCGCGATCCCGATCTAGTGGCATATGGAAGGCCAATGTGGCACTGAAAATGCGTATCGCGCCATGGAAAGCGACACATGGGGCCCTTGCTACAAACCAGTATAAGGTGTATCGTCATTTGTCGAAGCAGGGTGCTTGTCCGCCGTGTGGCCTCAAAAGGCAAGCAAGCTTCCATGCCCTAGTTATTTGCTCTCACGCAAGGAAGATCCATGGTAAAGAAGTATCTCGGGTGGATACGACGGTTTGAAGCTTACAACATCTTCAACAGCCGCGCTTAATATGAGGCGCACCCGGGAAACAACAATTTTAGCGCGCGCGGAGTGTTTTCGCGCGTCCCAGCGGGCGCGGGAAATTTCAGCACGCGGGAAAAACTGCCTGATGCGCGTTAATTTTGGCGCACCGCGTCCGGTGCGCTCTATAAAACGCGTACGCCAGATGCTCTCACCGCACACTCGAGTGCCGCCGCCCCCTTCTTCCTCCCGCCGCCCTCTTCTTCCTCACACCTGACGCCCCGACGTTGACATGCCCCGCGCCGCCGAAGCATCTCCGGCTACCACGGCGTCCGCGTCCGCCCTTCCGCCGCATTCTATGCGGAGATCTGCTCCGGTGACGCGCGTCTCGCTCTCGGGATGTTCGAGACCGCGCACGAGGCCGTCCGCGCGTACGACGCGGCGGCGTGGCGCCTCGGGAGGCCTCGCGCATAGATGAACTTCTAGGACGTCTGGACGTGCGAACAGGCGCAGGCAGTCGCCCCTCCGCCGCGGATAGTAACTGAAGCCGACCGTCAGGAACACCGTCGGCAACAGCGCCGCCTTCTCATAGGCGGATGAGCGAGTCATGGCGGAGTGGCGCCAGCACCACCCGGAGGACATCGCCAACGAGAACGCCTTCTGGGCGGAGGGGAGGGTAAGGCGGCGCGGAACGGGTCGACAGGCGTCGTCGGAAGGCACTGGTGATATCGCAGTGCGATCTAGGACAGGCATCATTCTTCTCCGACAATGACGATCGGTGGGAAGACGCATTCCTTGATACGTCGAACGACACAAGCGAGGAGGAGGAGGACGACGGAGTAGTCTCTAGTTGCACCATAGTTTTTACCTCGGGCTAGTGTCTTTTTTTTACCTATCTATGCTATGAACTATCTATGTATCACTTTTTTATCTATTTTATTTATCTATGCCTATGGTTTTTTATTTGGTTAGAGTGCATAGCCCCGTTTTTCTTTGCAGCGCTGCTGGAGCGGCTCCGACGCGCTATATTTTGCAGCGACCGCTGGAGCCAGCGAACCGCGGCGCGCAAAAACTCGCGATTCCGGCACGCTAAACTGTTTTTTAGGGCGTTGTGCGGCTGTTGGAGATGCTCTTATAGCTCAAATTTACAGTACGAGGAAAATTACCATGGAACAAAAAATATCCCTTTTTGCCTGGAAAAAAACATACACGACCTGGGCTTATAAAGGAGCCCCACTGGTTTCACTAACAGGTTGGCCCCACATCAATTCCTGCCGCGTCACCCACTCGTTCCCGCCTTGGCGCCCTTCTGCCTTACACCTTCAGTTTCGTCAGTTCCAGCCTGAGTTGCATCCCTTGCTTCAGTATAGGAGCGTGACAGTATGTTCTCTAGGCGCACTTCTTCACTAGAGCCAAATTAACGATTACGTGCTATGTGTCTATGTCAGCTACCCTAATTTCAGTCAAAAAAGCTACCTTAATTTCATTAATTAATGAATATATTTATTTGAGGTAGTATGATCTGCTTGACTTCTATTTTTTTTTTTTGAAACGGAGGCAAAAGCTTTGCCTCATCGATTAATTAAGAAGAAGAGAATTGCCCAGTTAATTAAGGGAAAACCGGGCGAAAATCAATACAAACTTAGCACGAACTAACTACTCACGTGACAAGAAACCCACAACCGCACATGCGACTCCTGCCAGACTCTCTGGTTACACAACATCCACAAACCACGACATTGTTACTACGCCATGTGAACCCCGACAAAAACACCTCGACAGAAGACATCAAACACCTTCCAACCCACGAAGACAACCCAGTCCAAAAGGACGGGCCAAGAGACTGAAGATCATCCATCAAGCAGGCAAAGACGCCTTGCCTATGGCGCTACTCTTGCCTTTGCCCCCCTTCTTTTGTTTCCCTCTTATTGGTGTCCCAGTCAGGAGGCAAGCAATCGACCTGCCCAAACCAGGTCTAACAACATCCACACTAGCGAGCAAGTCACAAAGTTCTTTTGCGAAGAGAGCATCTGGATTTGGAGTAGGTGCAACCACACTTGGCTCAATGGTCATGCCACTCACAGGCGTCACCTGCTCGATGGTCGCAGGCGAGGGAAGGGCACCACCATCTAAAACTCCACGCTCCAAGACACCGAAAGGTAGGGTGGCTGGCGCCTGACACCCAATGGACTTAGGCGAGCGAGAGATTGCAACATCCAAATCATCAAACCTATTGGCATCAAGTATCTGGCTAGACTCCAGGGGTGATGATGGCGGTAAAGCCACAATCGAGATCTCAGGAGGGTCTACCTTCAGTTGTTCGACAGATAGAGGCAAAACCGAGCCCCCACACAACTCCCGCAGCTCAGGCATGATCTGCAGCACCGGAGTAACAACCACATCATTGTCCAGTCCCTCAGAGGCTGACACCGGCAAACATGCTCTAGCACGAGGGGAGAAACAACCATGAAGCTCGGCTCCCTTCTTGACCTCAGAGTTGTCATCAGGCACAACCAAAGGGCGCAATACGCGAGCAGTCTGCAACACAGGCGGCACCATGGAGAGCTCGCCTAGTGCAGCCTCAACACGCTCCATGAAGCTCTCCATCCGCGGCATCCAACCTTGCATGGAGTCAATGACATCACGCAGAGGCTGGACCGTCTCCTCAAGCTGAAAGGAAGCCATACCAAAGAGCTCAGAGCGCAGCAGCTCAGCCTGCCGCTCCAAGGCGGGCCGTACTGGGATATCCGTTGAGGCCACAGAGCCAGCAGGAGCAGCAACGATCGACGCCCACGAATCACGACAAAATGTCTTCGAGAGGGGCAAGGCTTCTTTCTGGACCTTGCAAGGAGCTGAAGCTTGTTGGTGTCTGATGGGAAGGCGTGGCAACGGCGACACAGTAGGGCTTTCCAAGAAGCTGAGGGGACACCAAGCATTGCGACACTCACGCGCTCGATGACCATTCTCGAGGCACCGAGAACACCTAAAAGGATGTCGGCAAACCGCTGCACGGTGACCAGAAAGGAGGCATCTACAATATCTACCACGAAGCCAAGCAGGGACAGGACGGGGAGCCAATGCAGGGACTAGTGAGTCCGGGCGTTGCACATTCCGACGCGGCAATACCTCCTGCCAACCTCCACACGTCCCGTCCGACTAAGAAGCTGGAACCGACGATTTGGTAGCCGGCGGCGGAGTTTGCGAAGCCAATTCATCGTCATCCTCGTCTTCTTCTTTGTCGGCAAGGGAGCTCCACGAGACGGATCGCTCCGTGTCCAGACCCGGCGCCGTGCCGGCAGGAGTTGAGGACGGCGTCGCCTCCACAGCAGCTGAGGATGATGTAGCGCAGCCCGCAGAAGCCGTGGACGTTGCTTCAGCAGTAGCAATCGGGGGTGACGGCGGGGCTTCCGCAAGGGCCAGGAACGACGTAGGAGCGCCTGCAGTAGTTGGGGACGGCGCACCCACAGCCGCAGTCAGGGTTGGGGTTGACGGCGCGACGTAGGCAGGAGCAGCGTCAGTAGAGCCCAAGGACGGGAGACACCCAAACCGCGGCGGTGGCAAGGAGCCAAGCCCACCATCCATCAGGCCAGGGCGACAGGGATCTGAAGCAGCACGCGCTGTGTCTTGGGAGGACAACGCGGCGCCGCCGAGCGCGGGAGGATGCGCCGCCGGACCTGCAGCCACAACCGGCCTGGGCGGGAGCCCAGCGCCGGCGCGGGACAAGCGGCCACCAGCTGCAGGGGCAGCTGCGGCCATGGCGGCGGCAGCAGATGAGGCGGCCGACGGAGTCGGAGAAGAGGACACGGACGTGAGCGCCTTGGGCAGCACCTCGAGAGCCTGGAGGGGAGAAGGAGTGCAGCCGAGAGAGGATGCGGAGAGCAGTCTGGATCTGGTCTCGGCAGTTGAAATGGCGGCCGGATGAAGGAGATCAAGGCGGCGCCGCCAGCGGCGGGCGCGGGGTCGCGGGAGCCATGCTTCCTCGCGGAGCTTGACTTCTAATCAACACAGCTAACAGAACCGAAAATATTGAACGGAACCATGGTGCGGTTGAACCTACGGTCAGCACCACATATGGGCCGGCAGCTCTCACGGAGATCCGTGCATGGCGGGATTTGTAAAGCATGCCACCAAGCATCAAATGGTGATTATCAAACATACAGGTCTTAATAAAAGCCTACAGTATTTATTTATTTTTGAGGGGTAATAAAAGCCTACAGTAGGGGTATCTCTATCTCTATCTCTATCTCTACTATCATATTACACAATTTTTTGAATTTTGAATCTACCTTCTTCTTGCATGTTTTGCCCACCAACTTACATAAGGGATTCATCTGTAGCCGTCCACTTTATCAGATCGAATGGCCCACGTTACCCGGATTCGCCACCCACCTAATCCCGCCAAAGCCTGAGAACTCAGCCGCCCCTTCTGGAAGAATCCACAACCCACGCTCGCTTCCAGCAAATCGATTCCCGCCAAGGCTCCAGCAAATCGATTCCCCGCCAAGGCGCTAGCCTCGCTCACTTCAACACCACATCCATATGCTCTATATGAAATTTCTCTAGCGTGTACGTCACACACCACGATCTCCGCCAGTTCATAACCGCCGTCCACGCCCCCAGCTCCTTCGAATCAGCTCAACATCCAGATTGCTGCTCCACCATCGTCTCCTTGCAAGCTCTGACTTGATTCGAATTTTCTTGTCGCCTGGTGAGTCCAGGTTCATGAGAGCTGGATATCCTACTACAACCAGCTGACCATATTTCCACCGACGGACTGACCACAAGTGAGCTATTCCTTCTCTAGGTGGCCCGTCCTAATTTGTTCCTTCGGAATTCTGTGTTGATACTTTTGCGTGTGAATGTTGCGCAAGTGATCCTTCTTGCTATAGATTTATATGAAATACAGATTCACTGGTCGGACTGTAGTTGTTGATTTTTTTCTGCTTTTCTTGCATGCAAGGTGTTTGTGCTTTTGTCCAAGCAGCTATCTGTCGGTAGATTATAAAAAGGCAGTGCTCTCTGAATATAAAGCATATGTTCATTCTGTTTATGTCTCATAGCTGTTTGCAAATTTGAGTATGCTTTAATTATTTTTCTCGGATTTGGCAACCTAAAAAATGGTCTAATGCTTATATACTGTAGGTTGTGGCTGAAAACACCTTGCTTATAACAATCAAGAATCAAAGTCATAACCGCGAGCCGTCCAGTAAAACCCAAGAGATGGAAGGCCGAGTTCCTTTCAGAGATATTACAAATGTTCACTCGACAACTTCACCAAAAGGGAATCAACGTACGTTTTTTATTATACCGACATCTTCTACTTATTATCCTTATTGATCGCTTGCCTTGATATATTGTGTGTTTCTGTTTGTTTTGTTTGGTGGGAAAATAGTAGCTGTGATTGCAGAGCAGAATGGTCCTTTAGCAGAAACCAAAAACACAATGCAAACGAATTCTTCCCAGCATAAGCGTTACCGCGACCGGAATAGGTATTTGCAAATGACTCCATATCAGAGGAAAGCCTATCTACAAAGGAATCGTGAGTATAAAAGAATGTGGCGTGAGTGCAGTGCAAGTTGTAACAACACACACCCAGCACCACAACAGAAAATTTTGGGAGCTAATAATAAGAACCAATACATGAGAGGTGACTGGTCTAATCAATAAAATATGCATTGCAAATTTTATCAATGGTCGTCGAATGTTCGTTTACCTCATTATTTTTTATTATATGATGTATAATGATTGGGTAAATTGAACCTACATTACAGGAGAGGAAGTCATGGTCAGTTCAAACTATGAGAGGCACGATTCAGTATTTACTCAACTAGGGTCTTCGTCAAAAGGTAAACAAGGTTGTGATATATAATTAATTAACAAATATCTACTGTAAAAATTTATTATTAAGGCATTTCAAGATAATGCTATTGATGCAGAGATTATTGGCGGACAATATGCTGGGAAGCGAGTGTTCCTTCCACGAATTCCTCTCTATCCTTCAGAGGATGATGTTCTCCCTTTCAAGTTTAAAAGAAAACAATTTCCAATTCGGCTTAGTTTTGCCATGACAATCAACAAAGCCCAGGGTCAAACCATCCCAAATGTTGGCATATATCTTCCTGCGCCGGTGTTTTCTCATGGACAACTCTATGTTGCTTTGTCTAGAGGGACATCAAGACATACACAAAAATAACCAGGGCATGAAAAAAGTTTCTCGAACATTCTCTTCACATGCACATGTGTGCATGCAATGGAAGAATTTTTTCATGTCATCCTAGTTCTTCTTGTTCGAAACTCCAAAATGTTTTATAGCTTAAATCGTCGGTCCAATCGAAAGTCGATTTCACATAAATATTTTTTGCGACGAGACCTTCGAAAACTAGGTCTCATTTTGATATGTTTTGATGACTTTTTTCGTGCAAATAGTTATCAGGCCCCGGGCTAAAGTTATCAGAACATGCGACGAGACCTTCGGAAGTTATCAGGAGGGGGGGGGGGTATGTTTTCAAACAACTTCATCCCGTCCCACCACCCTCCGGACGGTATTTACTGTGGTATTTATGCGTAAGTTATCACGTATACGGTGCATACAGTATCATGCTATTTGACGGTAGTTATAGGTGATGTTTTAAAACACCTCCTCCCCCGAGTCAAAGTTATCACGGTATTTGCGCATGAGTTATCAGATTTGTGGTGTGTAAATTATCATGCTAATTACACAGAAGCTATCGGGGGATATCTTCAACCTTTTCTCCCGGGTCTAAGTTATCACGACGTTTGTGCATGAGTTATCATGTTTGTTAAATTATCATGCTATATACGCATAAGCTACCGGGGGTGTATTATACCACATGTAGCCTAATACCTACAAAAATTAACGATGTTGATAACTATAGTACATCTTGCCCGATAACTGCATAGTAACTATGTTGATAACTATAGTAGATATTGCCCGATAGCTATAGTAGATATTGCCCAATAACTACAAAATAACCATGTTGATAACTATAGTATATCTAGCCTAATAACAACAAAATACCCATGTTGGTAACTATAGCGCATAGTAACTATGTTGTGAGATGGTGCATCTTGACACTCTTCAAAAATTTGATGCGGGAGGGGACGGGCGTTGGACATTCCTAATCTACTTAAATCCTCCAAAATCAAGTACATGCTGAAGCATGTTTTCAGAATTGATTGAACACTGTTTTTCAGAATCAAGTACACGCTGAAACAAGGTATTTGCACACAAGTTATCGGGGGGTGTTTTTTAACAACAATTTTCGTGGGCCAAAAATGTTAGCGTGATGTTTGTACGTGAGTTGTCAGCTATGGTGTGAGCATATTACCATAATATTTACACAAAAATTACCCGAGGGTGTTTTGCAACAACTTTTCACACAGGTCAAAAGTTACCGCGTCATTTGTACGTGAGTTATCAGCTTTGACGTGCGTACATTACCATGATATATATACAGAAGTTACCGGGGTATCTTTTCAACAAATTTTCCCCCAAAAATAATTGTAACGGTGTTTGGTGCACAAGTTATCAGGATTGTGATGCGTACATTATCACATCATTTACACAAGAGTTACCGAGCATATATTTTAAGCAACTTTTTTTCTCATATTTATTACAAAAATTAGGGCGTTCACCCATTAACTTTTCAAACACTAACTATAGTAGATATGGTAGTCCAATACCAAGTTTTTATTCACTTGATAAAACACATGCACTAGCTGGTACGTGCTTTGCCTAGTTTGATCCGGTCTAGCTTGAGTCTAGTGTCAATCTTTATGTAAGGTCAAAAATAACTATTTTCTACCGTTAGCACAACAATGAGTCCTGTCTAAGGTGGACACCTGGTGTAGTTTAGCGCCTCGCCTTAACCTCGTCCTGTGCTCGAATCCCAGCTAGCGAATGCGTCGTTTCTTTTTTCACTAAGATGACAGTGACGCGGAAAGTCGCCAGGAAAACCGGGCGTGACATCGGAATTTACTGGGTCCAGAGAAAAGACCGGCCGAAAAATCGGAATATGCGGAAAACTAGCAAGGGCGAGGGTATCCGCACGATGTAGATCTGAGGGTAGGCGTTCGGATCTGTCGCTAACTTTCAGTTTATCGTTTGGAAATATAATAATTGAATTTGTTCATTAACATTGCAACTCGGCAAAAGGTTGCGAAGCTAAAACCCCTAATAAAAAGTGCTTCATTTTTATTTAAATTTTTTCTCGTTTGCATGAAAAATTTAGTTAACAACGCACACGTGCAAAGTACGTGTCTTCGACTAGTAAAATATAGTCTTGCTTCGGATGGCGTGAAGCCTGTCTCCATGACCGAACAAAACACTGTACACATTGTTTATAGCCTCGATACGTGTAGCACCAAGACGAATTTCTGCCACCCAAAAAACCCTGATGATTTTAGCATCTAAGTGTTGAGGCGGTCTCAAAATAAAGTCTTGTATGTTGGTCTTAGGATGTGACAATTATTGGGGCCCTGCCAGGGATCCCTTATTTGTCCTTCAAGATTTTTTGGCTGATAAAATTTTCTCCTAGAAGGCATTCATCAATGTACATTTGCTAGAAATACAAGATTTTGGTTTTTTTATGTAGTCCACATAGAAATCTATTTCATGTTTTCTTCGTTTTGCAAAAATTCACGAAACAATTCACACATGTAGTAATCTGAATGTTCAGAACAGAACTGACAATTTTTGATAAAAAAATTTCAAATGAATGTGATCTGTGCAACTGGTGACCAAGAGCCAAATGGCTGCCAACATGCATGAACAGAATAATAGTTTTTGAACTCTAGGATTTGGGCTCATGTTCTACAGTGGATTGGTAAGTGTGCAGGTCCACCACGTTTAAAAAAAAAGAGCCTATGCAGGACTATGGGCAACCTGTTGGAGACATGGATTAAAGAAAACAGTACAAGATCAAGAATTTTTGAATGTTGACAGGGCCCGGATCCACATGAAAATTGTACTAGATCAGACGGTGCCAAGCATAGGTTCAGGTGAACCATGGTCCTGAAACTATTCTCTCCTAACAGAACTGATGGGTGCTCTGAATTCTGATACATACTCCGTCCGTTCCGATTCACTCGTCGTGGTTTTAGTTCAAATTTGAACTAAAACCACGACGAGTGAATCGAAACGGAGGGAGTATATCCTACGGCCAAACTATTAGTACCCTTTTAGCAACAGAATCTACTATTGGAGTAGCCTCTTGGGCTAATAAATCTATAAAGCGCTCTCTATCAGAGTAAGTATATATCATGCTACTTAACCTGTGAACTCAAGAACTCCATAAAGCTGAGATCAGAGTATATATCAATCAGGCTACTAAGGCAAAATTGCATGCTGCCTGGCATCAGGCAAGAACTACCAACAACAACAAGAATAACATAATGATTTGGTAAGAATCTCTTTCCAGCTGAGACCAGCATAATGCATAGCACAAATAAAAATACAGTGCATAGCAAATCTATTCATGCTGACAACAACAACAACAACAACAACAACAACAAAAACAACATAATACACAGGGTTGGACGAACCAGAGAGGCTAGACAGCTATGCTGACAATTGACTACTGTCAAGGGCCTCGGTGCCCAAGACAGCAGGACCTCGACTACGTAGTTCGTAGTCGCGGGGGATAGGAGCGCTAGGGTTTTTGCCTGGCTGCTCTATGATGCGGGAGGGGAAGATAGAAGGAAATAACTTTATTGCTTATCCCTAAAGGGTGCTAACTATCTGATATATAAAGGCCCCATGGGCTAATAACAAACTAGAAACCTATACGAAATAAACTAGTCTAGGAACTAATGTGCCCGGATCAGGACTCCTGTCCAGCCTGCGCCTTGCCTGATGCGGCCGTCGGCTGCTCCTGGCCGCGCGGCCCACGTCTGTAAGACGTGCCCCACATGACATCTCTCCCCCCCTCGACGAGCAGCTCGTCCTCGAGCTGAAAAGCGGGGTAGCGCTCGATGAAACTGTCAAGATCCTCCCATGTAGCTGACGAAGCTGCTTCACCCTTCCAGTGGACGAGTAGCTGGCGAACGCCGCGTGCTAGGCGCGCACGAGTCACGCGCTCTGGTTCTGGAACAGCCGCCCCGTTGTGGATCGAAGGCAATCCCGGCGGTGTAGTTGGAGGAATGCCGAAGAACTTCTTGAGGAGGCCCACGTGGAACACGTCATGGAGGCGCGAGCGCGCCGGAAGCTCAAGACGGTATGCCACGTCGTTGATCACTTCTGAAATGCGGTACGGCCCATAGAATCGTGGCTTGAGCTTGCCCCTGGTTGGCAAGTTGAGAGAGGACGCGGCGCGCTGTCGAAGGCGAAGCCAAACCCAATCGCCCACCTCATGCCGAATGTCCCGATGACGTCTGTCGTAGTAGGACTTATAGACCGCCTGTGCCTGTTGTAGACGATAGCGGACGTCCTCGATAAGTTCGTCGCGCTCAGCCATGCTCCTGGCCACTGCAGCCACCCGTGTGTCGCCGGGCTCGTAAGAGCGAATAGTGGGAGGGTCACGGCCATACACAAGCTTGAACGGAGTCTCTTGGGTTGCTGTCTGGTAGGCGGTGTTGTATATGTACTCAGCCCAGGGAAGCCACCGGAGCCACTGCTTGGGACGATCCCCGGTAAGACACCGTAAATACATCACAATGATCTTGTTAGCAGCCTCCGTTTGCCCATCCGACTGCGGGTGAAATGCGGACGTCATGTGCAGCTTTGTCCCCGTGAGGCGCATGAGCTCTTGCCAAAAAGCGGAGGTGAAGACGGGGTCGCGGTCAGAGATCATGGACTGTGGTACGCCGTGGAGACGAACAACCTCAGCGAAGAACACCTGTGCCACTGACTCTGCCGTGTATGGGTGGGCTAACGCCACAAAATGGCAATACTTGCTGAAGCGATCCACCACGGTGAGGATGACAGACTTCCCGCCTACTCGAGGAAGCGCTTCCACGAAGTCGATGCCGATGTCAGTCCACACGCCCGTGGGTACCGGCAGCGGCAGGAGCAACCCAGCAGGGTGCAAGTGCTCGGACTTGTACCGCTGGCAAGTACCGCAAGTGCGGATGTACTCCTGCACCGTCTTGCGAAGGTTAGGTGCGTGGAAATCGCGGCGAAGACGATGCAATGTGCGCAGGACGCCTTCATGCCCATCATCGTGCACGGCACTGAGAATCTCCTGGAGTAGCGGGGATGACGGCGGAATGTAGAGGCGGCCGTTGAAGGTAACGAGGCCGTCGGAGAGCGCCCAAGGCTGTTGCCGCGCACCTGCCGTGATATCCTCCCGCAGTGCGACGAGCGCCGGATCAGTGGACGTCGCTTGCCGGAGGCGATTGATGAAGTCGAAACGAGGCCCTGAGACCGCCATGATCGTTGTCTCCTCCGTGTCACGGCGGGAAAGTGCATCCGCCACCGTGTTGGTACTACCTGCCTTGTACTCCACCGTAAAGTCGAATCCCAGGAGTTTGCCAACCCAATGATGCTGCGGGATGGTGGCCAAACGCTGGTCAAGCAGAAATTTGAGGCTGTAATGATCCGTTTTTACCACAAATTGACGCCCCCATAGGTACGGCCTCCAATGGCGAATCGCGAGCACCAGGCCGATGAGTTCCCGTTCATACGCTGCCAGGGAACGGTGACGTGGCGCGGCTGGCCGGCTAAAGAAAGCCACCGGGTGGTGGTCCTGAAGAAGGACGGCCCCGAAACCGTACGTCGATGCGTCACACTCGACGATGAACGGCCGTGTAAAATCCGGTAACGCGAGGACGGGAGCCGTGGTGATTGCCGTCTTGAGGGTGGTAAAAGCTGCTGCCGCCTCCGGTGACCAAGAGAAACCATCCTTGCGAAGGAGGGCCGTCAGGGGCGCGGCAACCACGCCAAAGTCCTTGACAAACTTGCGGTAGTACCCCGCAAGGCCGAGAAAGCCCCGAACCGCGCGCGCCGAGCGTGGTTGCGGCCAGTCCGCTACTGCCTGCACCTTTTCCGGATCCATGGCCACGCCTGCAGCGGAGATGGTGTGACCCAGGTATGCGATTGATTCAACGGCGAACGCGCATTTGGAGCGCTTGACGAAGAGCCGGTGCTGGTGCAGGACCGTGAAGACGGTGCGCACATGTCGGAGATGGTCAGCCCATGTCTCGCTGAAAATGAGGATGTCGTCAAAGAAGACGAGAACAAAACGGCGCAGGTATGGCCGCAGCAGATCATTCATGAGGGCCTGGAACGTGGCCGGCGCGTTGCAGAGTCCGAACGGCATCACCAGAAACTCGTAGAGGCCGTCATGAGTACGGAAAGCTGTCTTCGGGATGTCCTCCTCACGCATCCGCACCTGGTGGTAGCCGGAACGTAAATCGAGCTTGGTGAAGAAACGAGCGTGCCGTAGCTCGTCGAGGAGTTCGTCCACCACCGGAATCGGGAACGCATTCTTGACAGTAATGGCGTTCAGGGCGCGATAATCGATGCAGAAGCGCCAGGACCCGTCGGCCTTGCGGACCAGCAGTACCGGGGACGAGAATGCGGAACAACTCGCACGGATGATACCTTGGGCGAGCATGGCGGCGCACTGACGCTCCAGCTCGTCCTTGTGCGCGGCCGGGTATCGATACGGACGGACGGCCACCGGGGCGGAACCAGGTAGCAGGGTGATGCCGTGATCGCGGCTGCGGGGCGGTGGCATGCCGGAGGGGTCGGCGAAGATGCCGTCGAACTCGGTGATGATGGCGTCCAGGAAGTCGCGGCCGCTGCATGATTTTAGGGCTGGCCCGTCCGGTCCTGCAATGCCGTGCCAGCACACCCGATGGCCCCGCCGCCAGAATGTCATGGAGAGGGCTCGGAAATCCCACAGGATCGGTCCGAGCGACGCCAGCCACTGCGTGCCCAGGACGATGTCGTAGCCCGCGAGCGGCAAGGCGAGGAAATCCTCCGCGAACTCCTCGTGGCCGATGCGGAAGGGCACGACGCGGTACGCGCCCTGGCACGGAACGCGCTCGCCGTTGGCCACCGTGACGCGCATCTTCTCTGTGGTGGGGGGCGGTAACGTAGCACGAGCGGCCGCCTCTTCGGCGATGAAGTTGTGGGTGGAGCCTGAATCGATCAGGGCGAGGAGGGAGACACCTCCGAGAGTAATCTGCATCTGCATGGTTTCACTCGTGCGCACGCCGGCGATCGCGTGGAGCGAGATTTGAGGGTCGGCCCGCGATGCATCCTCAGTGGCGGAGGCCGCGTCGTCGTCGTCGTCGTCCGGCGCTAAGTCGAGGAGAAAGATGCGCTGGCACACGCGGTTGTGGCCCCTGCCAAACTTCTCGTTACAGTTGAAGCAAAGGCCCAGGCGACGGCGTTCCTCCATCTCTGTCTGGGAGAGACGCTTGATTGGGCGTCCGTCCGGCAGATTGTGGCCCTGCTGAGGTGCGGCTGGTGGGGCCGGAGCGGGGGGCGCGAGGCGTGGTCCTGGTGTCGGCAGGATGCCCTTCTGTGGAAAACGCACCGGTGGCGCGGCGGAAAGCGCGCACTGGTCGCGCAGCTCCAATTTGCGGGCGAGGCTCATGGCGACGGCGAGGGACTGTGGGTTATGGATCTCCACGTCGAGGCTGAGGGGTGGCTGGAGTCCCGCGGTGAAGATCTGCACTTTCTGTGTCTCGGATAAGGTGCCTGCCCGGGGAAGGAGTGCCTCAAACCGCTCCTGGAAGTCGACGACGGACGTCGTGTGTTTGCACGCCATTAGTTCGCCCAGCGGGTTAGCGCGCAGCGGTGGCCCGAAGCGGAGATTGAGCAGCTCAGAGAAGCGGCGCCACGGAGTTGTGCCCTCGTCTCGCTGGACCTGCATATACCATAGTTGGGCAGGACCCTCGAGATTGTAGGACGCCATCCACACCTTCTCCTCCTCGGCGATCCGTTGTTGATGGAAGAAGGACTCGCATCTGTTGATGAAGGCGAGCGGATCAGACTTGCCGTCGAACTTGGGGAAGTCCATCTTCTGGAACCTGGGCGGCCGATCATTGTGGTGCTGCCCATCATGGGCGGCGGCAGCGCTGGACGAAGAGGAGGACTTGTCCTTCTGGAGTGCGGTGACGGACGACTGCAGGGACATCACCGTGGCCGTCAAGGCCTCGATCATCTTAGCCAAATCTGTGGTGGTCGGTTCTGCCATGCCGGAAGTGACCGAGGCGGCAGCGGATTGTGGCGATGTCGGGGAGCTGGGCGCGGACACAGGGGGGAAAGCGGCCGGCGGATGGAGCGTGGACGAGGAGGAGGATCGCCTGGAACCTGATACCAAGTTGTCAAGGGCCTCGGTGCCCAAGACAGCAGGACCTCGACTACGTAGTTCGTAGTCGCGGGGGATAGGAGCGCTAGGGTTTTTGCCTGGCTGCTCTATGATGCGGGAGGGGAAGATAGAAGGAAATAACTTTATTGCTTATCCCTAAAGGGTGCTAACTATCTGATATATAAAGGCCCCATGGGCTAATAACAAACTAGAAACCTATACGAAATAAACTAGTCTAGGAACTAATGTGCCCGGATCAGGACTCCTGTCCAGCCTGCGCCTTGCCTGATGCGGCCGTCGGCTGCTCCTGGCCGCGCGGCCCACGTCTGTAAGACGTGCCCCACATGACAACTACTAAAACGTAAAATAAGACGAACACTATCAAATTCGATCTGTTGCGTCCACCCTTGTCCCACAAAAAACTTGTCTTGGCACACTAAGCATTCCCCAAAAAAGGTTTTTTAGCTGCTGCCAGGTCCTTACCATAACACGAAGTCTAGCTGCCAGGTCTTGTACAAAGCTACTGTACAAACTAACTTACAGGGATCCTTTCTGCTTTGTAGTAGTACTGGAGGTCAAAAGGGTCAACAAACCCAAAATCAGCAGCTATCTGGTGGCAGTAAGCCGGACCTCCCCCGCCAGTTAACGGGCTCTTGAAGAGCTGCAGTTTGCAAGATTTGTTGTTCCACTTTGCGCTGGTCAGAGGCTTCAGCTTGGCATTCAGACCATCATCCCCAGGAGAGAAACATTCCTCGGCCACCACGACCACCATCAGCTCCAGCACCCGCCCTCTCTCCGCGATGAACTTGAGGAAAGCAACCTCGCTTCTCGACCCTTGGAACTCGTAGAAGAACACCTTCTTCATGCTCTGCACCACGCATTTGATGGGACCATCCTCCTGCCAGAACTTGAGATTGACCTTGCCAGTGGGCTCTTCAGATATGAGAGGGGACTGCAGATGAAATCAATCAGTGCTTACATAATTTGATGTGATATATGTATAATATATGAGCACATAACTACATACTCCCTCCGTTCCATATTACTCGTCACTGATTTAGTACAACGACAAGTAATATGGAACGGAGGGAGTATAATGCAGCAGCAGCAGGCCATCAATCATAAAACTAATCTTAATCATAGCTCTGACCATGCTTGATATACAATCAATTATGACCATGCTAGATATACCATTGCCACTAGTGTTGCAAAATTGCCAATGCAGCACGTGTATCTAGTTAAGTTAACCAAGTTTACATGGACATGGAGCGCCTCCAGGTTGGGGAAGCATCTGAGGAAGCCTGGCACTTTCTTCACAGCGCTGCGGACACCGAACTGCACCTCCATGGCCAAAATCTGGACACTAGGGACAATGTTCTCCTTGCTCCCAGCCTGCAATGCGCCCAAGGACAGATAAACTAATTGGCATTATCAATTCACATAGGTACAGACATGCAAATCAAATTAGGATCTGCTGTGAGCTGCATACCACTACGACGGTGTCGCTAATCCCCAATTCCTGCCCTCCCGGCTGAAGGTATCCCAGCACACGCAGGTTGGGTGCACGGCCAATCTTGATACTGGAAGAGCGTTTCTTTTTCCCGGGGGGAGTGGGCTCGGCCCTGGGAACAGTTTCCCATTGGAACAGCCTCTCCAAGCGAGGGGCATCCACCACGTCGATGTACTGCAAGCAGGTAAGGGCCAGCTGAAGACACCGCAGGCTTTGGCTGACGAGGCGGAGGCGCACTCCGCTCTGGCTCCACATGATGAGGAGGAACTCCAGGACGGGGCTTCTCTCGGGCATGAAGGCCAGATCACGGTCCTCCATGACAGTCATGCAAAGGCCGAGCTCCAGGAGGTTGGGGAATCTGGCACCGCGCGGTACGGCGGCGGTGTCCGGGAGCCTCCAGACGCCGAGGTAGAGGCGGGTGAGGGAGGCGCAGCTGAAGAGCGTGGCGGGGAGGCGCAGGTCAATCGGCCAAGGGCGGTTGACAAAGACGAGATCTTTGACCCCCTTGGCGACGAGGGTGTCGATCCAGCGCGCCATCTCGCCTAGGTGCTCGTCCATGTTGCTGCAGGTGAGGTGGACGAAGCGGAAGGGGCCCGGGTGCGCCGCGAGGGCGCTGGACACCGATGCGGTGACGGCTCGGGGAGGGAGCGCCGATGATGAACGGGCCGGACGCGCCGCCGTCTGGAAGCATATGGCTGTCGACAAGTGTAAGGGGCGCCGAGCGCCAGAGCGGGCGCCAGCGCGAGGCGAGGGCGGCGGTGCGCGCGGCGTCCTTGGCGGGGAGGCGGGAGATGATGTCGAGGAGGACCACGTCGGGGAGGCGGCTGATGCGGTCGACGCCGTCGGGGACCCAGGAAGCGCCGGCGAGCGAGAGGGTGGCGGTGGGGGAGACGGGCGGGGCCGGCAGGTAGCGGTGCACCATGTAGAGCATCATGTTGGAGCCGAGATCCAGCGTCTCAGGGTCCTGGCCATGGCGCTCCAGGTCGGCGCGGATGTCGCTCCTAGAGATGACCCCGGAGGGGCCGAGGATCACTCGCGGGTCCATCTCCATGGCCGCCGGCGGAGGGGGAGGGGGAGGGGGGAGAGGCGACGGCGAGGGTTTGGTTCGGGGAGCAGTGGGGAATGGAGGAGTGGTGGTGACTGGTGAGAGTGAGATATTGGGCCAGCCAAATGTGGGAAACTGAAGCAGGCATCTCCTGGGCCCATGAAACAGCTTCTGGTGATTTACTTTTTGAATTCTGTCCAATTTGATTGAACGACGTCTGTGTTTATACTTCACATTGAATTCCCAAGGCACAACGTCCGTGTTAGTTCGTTTACGCTGTGTGGTTTCCTTTTTCAGCTTTTCTTGTTGTACGTATATATTTTTGCAGGATTTCATATTATATTACGTATAAGGAAACCGAGGCGCAACTTTCAAGGCAAAAAGAAGAAAATTCACGGTTCGTTCCGCAAGACGATCCCTAGATGTATACCTGGCCAAACCTCGGGCCGGGCTGGGCTTCGGGCCGGGCCTAGCCAAGCCCGACACAAAAAATCCAGGCCCGGGCCCGGCCCGGCCCGGCCATCGGGCATGTGTTTCTGGGCCCGAGCCCGGCCCGAACACCTAAAAGCCCGTCGGGCTTCGGGCCGGCCCGGCCCGACCTTCAGTAAACTGCAAAAATGACGGGCCCGGGCCCGGCCCGGCCCGGCCTTCGGGCTCAAAAACTAGGCCCGAGCCCGGTCCGGAGGTAGCGTCGGGCCGGCCGGGCCGGGCCGGGCTTCCCATGGCCAGGACTACCTAGATGTGAGGGCCTCGAGCTCTAGGGGTGCAGAGAAGACACATTGGAAGCGGTTGTGGAAGAAGCCATGCCCGTCGAAGGTTCGTAACTTTTGGTGGATGGTTATTAAGAAATGTGTTCCCTGCTATGTCATCTTACATGACAAACATATGAGTGGGTCGCTTTTTGCGAGACTTGCAGCCTAGAGGAGTCTATCACACATGCCCCTTTTGAATGTACATGGGCCAAGCTTTTGTGGCAATGGATCAATAAGTTGACGGTCCTCAAGGTCCCGATGCTCCATCCCACTTATGGGCAATTGAACTAATTAAATTAGTCAAGGTGAATGGTAAAGAAGCACATATTATTTATGTGGACGCTGGGAGGTCTTAGCTGAGATGAATGAGAGTAGAGGTGATCAATGTCGAATTCAGCAAATTGGACTTGGCCATGTATCTGGCAATCTCGCGGAAGGATAAAGGTGTGAGACGAGAAAAGGTGCGAGCAAACTGAAAAGTGCCTAGGCCTAAATGCACCAAGATTAATGTCGACATAACTTTCAACGAATAGGTGAATGTGGGAGCTGGGGTGATGATCTTATCTGAGCTCACACAATCTGGTACGAGCATGCGACTAATCCATTGGTCATCAATGGCAGAGGCACATGAAGCGAGATGGGGTGAGACATGCATGTCATATGGGCCTTAGATGGGTCATCATCGAGACTAATGCATGGGAAGTGACCAATCTTTGGAATCGAGTGCTCCAAGAAATTGAATAGGTAGGCATGAATTTTGCAATGTTTGAACTGATCTTTCGAGGAGCTTAGCCATGCACAAAACAGTCGAGTGCAACCAGGAGGTGGTGCCTTTGGATCAATTGTTGGGAAACGTTGCATGGAAAAAAAATCTACGCACACGCAATGATCTATCCATGGAGATGCATAGCAACGAGGGGGAGAGTGTGTCTACGTATCCTCGTAGACCGTAAGCGGAAGCGTTTCACAACGCGGTTGATGTAGTCGAACTTTCTTCGCGCTCCACCGATCGAGTACCGAACGTATAGCACCTCCGGATTCTGCACACGTTCAGCTCGGTGACGTCCCTCGCCTTCTTGATCCAGCAAGACGTCGAGGTAGTAGATGAGTTCCGTTAGCACGACGGCGTGGTGACGGTGATGGTGAAGTGATCTCTACAGGGCTTCGCCTAAGCACTACGAAAATATGACCGAGGTAGTAAACGGTGGACGGGGGTGCCGCACATGGCTAAGACAATGTTGTGTGTACTTGTGTGGCGCCCCTACCCATGTATATATAGGTGGGAGGGGAGGAGGTAGTCCCTAGGGCGTCCCAACAGACCTGGCGGCAGCCCTAGGGCTGCTGCCTTGCCCTGCCCCCCCCCCCCACCCCCCCTTCCTTGTAAGAA
>NC_057801.1:760941511-760947868 GCF_018294505.1 Triticum aestivum
TGATGAGGGGGTCGCAGCAAGCTTGGCCCCCAGACGGATACTGGACCGGAACCTCCAGTGGTTCCAGATTCAGGCAGGCATCCCCTCGCCAAGGGGGGCGAGCCGCCTGTGCCGATGACCTCTGTCCATCCAGAGCGCTTCCCTTGATGAAGGACACCGTACTCTTATGAGTACGGTGATTGCGAAGGTTCAGTCCGCCAAAAGCGGATTGACCGAAGCCTGCGCCAGCCTCCTGACAAGCTCTGAGGCAAGTAATTTAAATTATGAGAAAGTATCACAGTATAGACAGTAGCCCCTGATGCTCTATTTGGTGTTCGGAAAGAAAGGCCAAACAGAGGATCAAATATTATTTCCAGGAGTCTAATCATATTATGTCTATGTGAATAAGCAGGCGTCACTGCTGGCCGCCATCACTGCCACTGCGGAGGTCTCTGGACTGAGGCAGAACCTGGGGCGGGCCGAAGAAGAGCTTGGCCTCGTGAAGAGGCGTCTCGAGGAGAACAAAGGTAAGTGATACCCCGTATGAATGTTATATAAAGGGAAAAATCATTGATGCTAATAGAAGCATGATGAGTTTTAATAGGGACCACGACCGAAGTGGCGGCCCTTAAGAAGGCGCTGTCCGAGGCCGAAGGCAAAGCGGCCAGGGAGTGCACCGAGCAAGAAAAACAAGAGGCTCGAGTTGATGAGGTCCAACAAGAGCTCCAGGATTTCGTCAAAAAATTCGAGTCCTGGGAGTGTGACTCCAAGACACAAGAGTCGGAGCTTGCGAAGGCCCGTCAGAGTGCGCAAGATGCCAAGGTAGGAGCCCAGAAGGCCCTCCAGGAGATTGAGGCAGCCAAGAAGATAGCGGCGGGTAAGGCTTTCCTTTTACTTACCCGAATTCGGAGCTCTCTAGGAGCATTAGCAGATCTGCTGCACAACATTTCTGATGCCGCAGAGTTCTACCGGGCTGAGGAAGGGAGATCGACGGATAAGCTATTTTCGTCCCAGTATACTGGGGCCGAGCATCCGATGCCCTTGAGCGACCAGCTGAAGCAACTGGTCGAACTTCACAAGGCGGCCGAACTGGCCATAAAGGACTTCATAGTCCGGCTGTGGCCTGGCGAGCCCCTGCCTAGCAGCTACTTCGGCCTTGTCAAGCGGATGGTAAATGCCTGTCCGTGGCTTGAAGTCGTTAAGCGGTCAGTCTGCATTGAGGGTGCACACAGGGCCTTGGGCCGTGTGAAAGTGCACTGGGGGAAGATGGACGCCGAGAAGCTGGTGACAGAGGGGCCGCCGAAGGGCAAGGAGCATCGCCACCCCGAACAGTACTATGACAATGTCATTAAGGGTGCCCGCCTTGTGGTGGCTGAATGTACTAAGGATGTAATATTCGAATGAATGTACTCATGTCATCCTGTAATATGAAAACCAGTTCATGTGCGCTATATGGCCCTTGTTAATTAAATATTACCTTCTGTGCGGCCGTTTATAAAATCTTGATAGTTGGCCAGTCGTCAGCTTCTGCCTCCATGTAATTAGTACTGGGGTGTTTGGGATAAATATAAACACTCTTTATCCAAATTTTTGGTCCTTTTAAGGAGGTGTTTGGCACCGTGAACAAGGCAATCGGACTATACAACTTTATCACTCTCACTTGGCCATAGAAGTCTACAATTTTAAATTTTGGCGAAGCCCCTAGTATCCGGAAGGCTGGACTCAGGGCGCTATACACGCCTAAATCGGACGAGGCCGATTCCTCGCCTGAAGCGGAAAAAATCTTTAGGGATTTGAGACCTCTCGATTAGCGACCGGCTCTCGCCTTATCATGATAGTCAGTTTTCGGCTTTCTCTACTGAGGTGCTCGTCCGGAAGAACCAGGACACAATCATAGTAGTTCTCCCTGCGCTACTTAGCCGATATAGCGGAACATAAGGTACCAAAACATAGGAGCCGGGCAAACCCAACTATTGACCCAAGACATGATTCGGGCGGATGCATATAATGCTATAAGTTCGGGGTGCCGCACTGTCGAAAGTGTTCGGACTTTTCTTGCCATGTTATGGGGTACACCGAGGCCCCTGGCGAACTAAATGTACCAAAGTGTACGGGTGAGGTTTGTAGTAAATAAGCCGCCAAGGAAAAACATAAAGAAAGTGTAATAATAGGCTGACTCTGTATATGTTCCCATTGTTATTTAAATAATACGTCAAAGCTTATATATACAAGTAGTGCGATAAGCAAAATGGGACTATTTGACATGTCCTAGCCAAGGTAAGCTGCATGTGGGTATGTAAAACAGGTATAACGATCATTATCAGAGACCACCTGAGTATTCCCTTATACGCCCCAGCTTCTTATCTTCTTGGGTTTTCCTTCTGGTGATGAGTCCGATAATCTGGATACCTGAAAGGGCTTCCAGAAAGTAGGGTCCTAAAAGAAAGAAAATGATGAAGGAATACGGGTCCTGGGGCGGTTGAGCCGCGTTGTGGACCGTGTCTTAGCCGTGCCTCCGTCCATGCCCATGGTATTTTGAGTGCGTACTTATGTATGCGCAGCACAAATTTCGCTGCTTGGTTAGACTAGGACGGAGGCCGAATTGCTAGTCGAGCTCTGGCCGTGCCGGACGATCCTATTGGAGGGTACTCCGGACTAGCTTGACGGTGTCCAGGGTCTTTATCGCCGGATTGGCGGTCTACCTAAGGAGGCTGCTTTGTACTTCTGCTACGAGGGCCGCAGTGTGCTCCTCCGTACGGAGCGAGCGTTCTGTGTTTCTATTGACTGTTATGACCCCGTGAGGTCCTGGCATCTTGAGCTTGAGGTATGCGTAGTGCGGTACCGCATTGAATCAAGCAAATGCGGTTCGTCCTAGTAGGGCATGATAACCACTACGGAAGGGGACAATATCGAAGATTAAATCCTCGCTTCGGAAAATGTCCGGAGATCCGAAGACCACTTCTAGTGTGATTGAGCCTGTGCAACAGGCCTCCACACCTGGTATGACACCCTTGAAGGTGGTTTTTGTGGGTTTGATCCTCGAGGGGTCGATGCCCATTTTGCACATTGTATCCTAATAGAGCAGGTTCAGGCTGTTGCCACCGTCCATGAGGACTCGTGTGAGATGGAATCCGTCGATGATGGGGTCAAGGACCAATGCGGCCGAACCGCCATGATGGATACTGGTAGGATGGTCCCTGCGATCGAAAGTGATCGGACAAGAGGAACATGGGTTGAACTTTGGGGAGACTGGCTCCATCGCATAGACGTCCCTTAGTGCACGCTTCCGTTCCCGCTTGGGAATATGGGCTGCGTATATCATATTCACTATTTTCACCTAGGGAGGGAATTTATTCTGTCCTCATGTGTTCGGCGGCCGGGGCTCCTCGTCGTCATCGCTATGCATCCCCTTTTCCTTGTTTTCGGCATTCAATTTGCCGGCCTGTTTAAACACCCAGCATTCTCTGTTGGTGCGGTTGGCTGATTTATCGGGGGTGTCATGAATTTTACATGAGCGATCAAGTATGCGGTCCAAACTGGACGAGCCCGGATTGTTTCTTTTGAATGGCTTTTTCCGCTGTTCGAATTTAGAGCCTCTGAATCCGGCATTGACTGTCGTGTCATCGGTGTTGTCGCCATTATTGCGATGCTTGTGTCTATTGCGTCGTGGCTTGCCGTTGCTGTCTCTGGCGTCTGAATCGTTGGAGTTTTTGGGTGTGATGTTGCTACGAGCCAACCAGCTGTCCTCGCCCGCGCATAAGCGGGTCATGAGTGTCGTCAGGGCTGCCATGGATTTTGGCTTCTCTTGGACGAGGTGTCAGGCAAGCCATTCGTTGTGGATGTTATGCTTGAAGGCCGCTAAGGCTTCGGCATCTGGACAGTCGACAATTTGGTTCATCTTAGTTAGGAACCGAGTCCACAATTTCCTGGCTGACTCTCCGGGCTGTTGGGTTATGTGACTTAAGTCATCAGCATCCGGTGGTCGCACGTAAGTGCCCTGGAAGTTATCAAGGAATGTGTCTTCCAGGTCCTCCCAACTGCCAATGGAGCTTGTTGGCAGGCTATTCCGCCAATGCCGAGCCGGTCCTTTTAGCTTAAGTGGTAGGTACTTTATGGCATGTAAGTCATCGCCGCGGGCCATGTGAATGTGTAGGAGAAAATCTTCAATCCATACCACGGGGTCTGTTGTGCCATCATATGATTCAATGTTTACAAGTTTAAACCCTTCTGGGAATTCATGATCCATAACTTTATAAATGAAGCATAGGGGGTGTGCGGCGCCTCTATGGCGGCTAGTCTGTTGTATTCGGCACGGGCGGACTTTGGTTTATTGTATCCGGCATGACGGTCATCGTCACATCTTGTGGCGTGCCCTCGTGATCCGTAGATCGATCTTGACTATCCTGCTTTGTTTTCCAATACATTTTGCAGGTCTTTCGTGTAGCCCCGGGCCTTGGTATTATCGTTTGATTGGCGACGGGGTGCGGTCTGGACTTTGGGCTGGTACGCCGCTTTGTCGCGGCCACGGGGTGGCCGGTCAGCCGCATCATGCGCTGGTAGAGTGGGCTTTAAAGCCTCCTCCTCGGGTTGAGGTAGCAACCTGCGCTTTGGGTAACTTTTGCTAGGGCGCTCGAGTCCGTATTCCTCAGCAGCGAGGACCTTGGTCCATCTATCAGCTAGCAGATCTTGATCAGCTTGTAGCTGTTGCTGCTTTTTCTTCAGGCTTTTTGCAGTGGCTATAAGCCAGCGCTTGAAGCGCTCCTGCTCGACGGGATCCTCAGGCACGATGAATTCTTCATCACCAAGGCTCACTTCGTCTTCGGAGAGAGACATGTAATTATCATCCTCTGATTCTCCATCTGTTGCCTGTTCCTTAGGGTTTGCTTGCCCATCCTCTTGCTCGGCCTGCTCGGCCTGCTCGAAGCTTGGGTGGGCAGGGTTGTTTTCATCTTCGGCACCATCTGGATTGTTATTTGTGCCGGTATCACTATTTTTGCTATGGCAGGGCCTGGAGCGGCAAGCTTCTGGCATTCTCTGTGACAAGAGAGTGCCACAAAAGCTAAAAGGCAAGTTCTACTGGACGGCAGTTCGACCCGCAATGTTGTATGGCGCGGAGTGTTGGCCTACTAAAAGGCGACATGTTCAACAGTTAGGTGTGGCGGAGATGCGTATGTTGAGATGGATGTGTGGCCACACGAGGAAGGATCGAGTCCGGAATGATGATATACGAGATAGAGTTGGGGTAGCACCAATTGAGGAGAAGCTTGTCCAACATTGTTTGAGATGGTTTGGGCATATTCAGCGCAGGCCTCCAGAAGCTCCAGTGCATAGCGGATGGCTAAAGCGTGTGGAGAATGTCAAGAGAGGGTGGGGTCGACCGAATTTGACATGGGATGAGTCCGTTAAGAGAGACCTGAAGGATTGGAGTATCGACAAAGAGCTAGCTATGGACAGGGGTGCGTGGAAGCTTGCTATCCATGTGCCAGAGCCATGAGTTGGTTGCGAGATATTATGGGTTTCACCTCTAGCCTACCCCAACTTGTTTGGGACTAAAGGCTTTGTTGTTGTTGTTTTGTTGTTGGGGCCTGGAGCGGCGTCTATGACGCCGGTGCCTAGATTGCTTCTCCCAGGGGTTTTCTTCTGTTGCCTCATCGCCATTGCTTTCTTTGGGGGTGTCCACCATATATATATCATATGATGAGGTGGCTGTCCAGCGCCCTATAGGCGGTGGTTCCCGTTCTTCTCCTAATGATGTCTTCGGAGTTGAAGTCAAGCACGTCGGTTAAGTCATTGACAGTGAGTATTAAGTGGGTGGTGGGTGGGGAACGAATTTCTTCATCGTCCGCTACCCACTCGAGCCGGACATAGTTCGGCCAAGAATCTCCCGACAAGGAAAGAGACCTTAATTAGTTTAGCATATCACCCAAGGGCGAGTGCTGAAAGATATCCGCGGAGTTGAACTCCATGACCGGTGCCCAATCAGATTCGATAGGCATGGACGTACGCGGTTCGGATCCTATAGCCGGAGATGAGTCCGAGGGTCTGAGGACACCATCCTCACAGGAGGTGGTTTCAATGTTCAGCTCCAACGCCGATGAGTGTGCGGCCTCCATGGCGAGGTCTATCCACCCGTTTTTGGAGGGCGCGATCTACTCCGGATTGATTCCCGGGGCCGCCGTAGGTGTCACATCCTAGTTAGCCATGCATTAGAGTGTTGCATCATGTTTACTCTTTCATCAGAAACTTGAAATGGGGATCTGTGAAACCCTCAGAACCATTTTGAAAATGACCCAAATAAAAAATTTCTCCAAAAGGATCCAAGAAAATGCTCATGTTGCTCTCTGAAAATATTGGACAGAGATAAAAATCAAACCAATA
>NC_057801.1:760951963-760965312 GCF_018294505.1 Triticum aestivum
AGCGTTGGCATCAGAGCCGGACTGCCTGTAGGTTCTCCAAGCCAAACTGGTCGATGTTGAGTCTAGAAATTCTTTAGTTATATGTAGGGGAATTGTTTGTGGGTTGGAACGTAAGGCTCTTTTTACTCCTTATACCTTATGACTTTCTGATCTGAGTCAGTCCATTCTTCTACCGGGGGTTAAGGAATTAGGATCTATTCTCTCTATCAGGATCACGTGTTACTAATCAGTAGTACCTTATAAGTTTGATGGATACAAGCCTAGTTCAGTTCTACTACCACATTATGTTGTTAGCATGGATTCAGAATCTTGATATGATGATGTTGAGTGTGTATGAAATCCTTTGTCAAATGTCTCAAAATCCTTCTTGAGCATTTACAGCTGTTATGCTGCCGAAATTTTGCTAGAAATTCTAATGCCTTTGCATTATGATTGTGCTTCCAGATGGCCACTCGCGACCTCAATCAAGTGGTTCGCCTGACTCGATGCCTAGATGTACCCGGCCATACTGCCAAGTTGGTCAGGGTAATGACTGAGGCTGGATACCGCTGGTATCCTGAGTACACGGTCGAAGAGCAATTCTGAGATTTTAATCAAAGCCAGTATCTCTACACTGTCAGGATATTTCCATCTTATCCTGGATCCACCGAGCCTCTTCACTGCTCCTATGGACTCGGGGTTACTATTGAGATGGCTGTGCAGGACGCCGCCTACTCTATGATGACCATTATGCGAGTCAGATCTGGTTTATTTCGGGACTCTGACTTCCGGTATATGCCAGGATCACTTCCGGGAGCACAAGGGTATCTCCAGGCTATCTATGCTGACCCCACTCAGGAGGATTCACGGACTCGCACCACTGCTGAGATGCTCGAGGATAAGGACCGTGAAAATCGGGCCTTAAGGTTAGAGCTTTTCAATACCCGTGCTGACCACTGGGCCACTTTGACTCGGTTCGCACCGGCGGTGCAAGCTGGATGTTCAGATATGCGCGATCTCTATCCTGTGAGATCTGCTCTGCCGGACGTGATGGTTTGGCATGATGTAGGAGGCATCACCCCACCTCGCGGTCCCCGCAGGCCACCGTTTGTCGGTCCACGACCTCATCCTAGCCCCTATGGTCCACAAGCTCCGCGAGACCGTCTGTTTCCGGATGATCATGTTGAACTTCCAGGCTATGGAGGTGACTTTTACGAGGACTACTACGGATCGGTCTGAGTTAGTGGTAGTATCACTAGTTCGCACTAGCTGTGTCGTCTATCGTCCCGCGTGACTCGTGGGATATGACCTAGTTTGTACTCCTTCCGGAGGTGTAGAAAAATAATGTATAGGAGCTTGGAATGCCTCCGATGAGATGTAATCCTCTTTTCACCGTAATAGTACTTGTTTGGTCTTGTACTAAACCCTGTATGGTGTGTATGACGATGGAATAAAGAAACAGTTTCTGTATCTACCATGTCATACGGATGATCATCTTGCATTTCGAGTTATTCCTTACATTTTATCCTATGTCGGAATCTTATCATCCTGACTAAATCATTGTCTTGTTACCTAGGATGGTCAACACGCGCGCAAATCCTGCTTCTCAAGAGCAGGCCGAAGGCAGTGAAGCCAGGGATGTAAATCTGCCTCATCCTCCTTCACTAGCCGAGGTTATGATGGAAGCTGAGAGAAACAAGCGGGAGACCAACCGTTTGTTGGAGCGTATTGAACAGAATACAGCACACCATCAGAGGGCTAACGTGGTGTCACTCAGTGATTTTATCAAATTGCATCCACCCACGTTCCAGCACTCCGTCGAGCCTCTCGACGCTGATGATTGGCTTCGCAGTATCTCTCACAAGCTGCGTTCCGCGCTAGTAGCTGAGGTTGACAAGGTCACCTTTGCTGCATATCATCTTGAAGGCCCCGCCAGTCTATGGTGGGAGAATTATGGAGCTATGCGCCCAGCGGGCCATGTCACTACTTGGGCTGAGTTCAGCGAGGCTTTCCGTGAACATCACATTCCGGAGGGTCTCATGGACCGTAAACGTGAAGAATTTTGCAGTTTCACCCAAGGCCGACTTTCTGTGGATGCCTATAGCAGGGAGTTTGGTAATCTCGCACGATATGCAACTGAGGAAGTGTCTACTGACGCCAAGAATCAAGCAAGGTTCCGTAAGGGCCTTAGTCCTGAGCTTCGCCGCGACCTCCGTCTGCATGAGTGCACATCTTTTTCGAAACTTGTCAACAAAGCCATCAGTGCTGAAACTGGTCAGACTGACTATGACGCAACACGCAAGCATGGACGTGATATGGGTTCCTCATCCGGTGCTGGTCCTCAGAAGCGCCGCGTGTGGGTACCCAACACCGCCCTGCCACCCAGGTTCACACCGAGGCCATCTTTCCAGGCGTCTCGCCCCGTTCAACAGTCTGCACTGGCCAAGCCCTATGGAGGTCCAACCAATAATGCTCCTCCACGTACCAGTTCCGTGACTTGTTTCAAGTGTGGGGAATCTGGTCACTATATGCGTGAATGCCCCCAGACCAACCCCAATCAATCTGCTAAAGCTGTTGGCCGTGGCAAGCCGACAGGGAAAGTGTTTCATGCTAAACCGGTCACCGCTTCACGTGGCCATGTCAACTGTATCTCTGCCGAAGAAGCTCAAGAGGATCCCAACGTCGTTCTCGGTACGCTTCTTGTTAATTGCCACCCGGCATCTGTTCTTTTCGATACAGGAGCCTCTCATTCTTTTATATCTGAAAATTATGCTCGCTTGCATAACATCGCATTCGGTGATATGCCAACCTCTATGGTAATCCAAACTCCGGGATCCAAATGGCAAACTTCTAGAGTAAGCCATGGAAACGAAATCCAAGTCGACAGACTTGTTTTCCTCGCATCTTTGATAGCCCTTAAATCTTCAGATATTAATATCATTCTGGGTATGGACTGGATGTCAGCTCATCATGCCCAAATTGATTGCTTCTCTAGGACTGTTCAACTCACCCATCCTTCGGGGAAGATAGTCAATGTCTTGACCCGAATAGCTAAGCGACAATTATATTCTCTTAACGCCAGCCCTTTGCCAGACCTTGAGGACGTTCCGGTAGTCCGTGACTTCCCGGATGTCTTTCCAGAGGAATTGCCAGGTGTTCCACCTGACAGGGATGTTGAGTTCGTAATAGACCTCATTCCAGGAACCGTTCCGATTGCTAGAAGACCCTATAAGATGGCACCCCTAGAACTAGCCGAGCTTAAGAAACAACTCGATGAATCCTTGAAAAAGGGTTTCATCCGCCCTAGTTCATCTCCGTGGGCTTGCCCCGTCCTATTCGTCAAGAAGAAGGATGGTACGGACCGGATGGTTGTAGATTACCGACCTGTCAATTTGGTCACAATCAAGAACAAATATCCGCTTCCCAGGATCAACGACCTGTATGATCAACTCGCTGGATCCTCAGTCTTCTCCAAGATGGATTTGAGGTTGGGCTACCATCAAATCAAAATCAGAAACGGGGACATTCCTAAAACGGCCTTTGTTACTCGTTATGGCCAATACGAGTACACCGTCATGTCCTTCGGTTTAACCAACGCTCCAGCCACCTTTTCTCGGTTAATGAACTCAATCTTCATGGAGTATTTGGATAAATTCGTCGTGGTTTACCTCGATGATATACTCATCTACTCCAAGAACGAGGAAGACCATGCCGAACATCTAAGGCTAGTGTTGCAGAAACTTCGAGAGCATCGCCTTTATGCCAAATTTTCTAAATGTGAATTCTGGTTGTCAGAAGTGACCTATCTAGGTCATGTAATATCTGGTAAAGGTATTGCTGTTAACCCTGAGCGAGTTCAAGCCGTCCTTAATTGGACTCCACCTGAATCGGTCAAGCAAGTTCGGAGTTTCCTTGGCTTAGCGAGCTATTGTCGTCGCTTTGTCGAGAACTTCTCCAAAGTTGCCAAACCTCTAACCGAACTCCTCAAGAAAGATAAGAAGTTCGAGTGGACTCCACAATGTGAGCACAGCTTTCAGGAACTGAAAAGACGCCTGACCTCTGCTCCCATACTGGTACCGCCAGACTTCTCCAAGGACTTTGTTATCTACTGCGACGCCTCGCGACAAGGACTAGGTTGCATTCTCATGCAAGATCGACACGTAATTGCCTACGCTTCATGACAATTGCACCCACATGAGGAGAATTATCCTACTCATGATCTAGAGCTTGCAGCCGTAGTCTATGCACTTAAGACCTGGCGACATTACCTCCTCGGTAATCGTTGCGAAATATTCACCGATCACCAAAGTCTGAAGTATATTTTCACCCAACCGGATTTGAATCTCAGGCAGAGACGTTGGGTTGAATTGATCACAGACTTCGACCTAGGAATAACCTACACCCCAGGGAAAGCCAACGTCATGGCTGATGCGCTAAGTCGTAAATCTTATTGTAACAATCTGATGTTACAACAAAGTCAACCGCTTCTCCATGAGGAATTTCGGAAGCTTAACCTTCACATTGTACCTCAAGGTTTTCTTTCCACCTTGGTGGCAAAACCTACCCTTACGGATCAGATTATCAAAGCACAGAAGGTAGATCCGGGAATCTCCCGCATCAAGAGAAACATTCAGAAAGGAATTGCGAATTGCTTCTCCATTAATGATCAAGGGGTCGTATACTTCGGGAATCGACTAGTGGTTCCCAAAGTGCGAAACCTGAGGCGTTTGATCCTTAAGGAAGCTCATGAATCTCCTCTCACCATTCATCCCGGTAGCACTAAGATGTATCAGGACCTACGCCAGAGGTTCTGGTGGACTAGGATGAAGAGAGAAATTGCTCAGTATATTGCTAATTGCGACGTCTGTTGTCGTGTAAAAGCAGAGCACCAACGGCCTGCTGGCACCCTTCAACCCTTAGCTATTCCTGAATGGAAATGGGATAAAATTGGTATGGATTTCATTACCGGTTTTCCCAGGACTAAGAGAGGGAATAATGCTATCTTCGTCGTGGTCGATCGTCTTTCCAAAGTAGCCCATTTCTTACCTGTTCGAGAGTGTATAACCGCTAGTCAGCTGGCAGACTTATACATCTCCCGAATAGTGTCCCTCCATGGTGTTCCTTTGGAAATTAACTCGGATCGAGGAAGTCTTTTCACCTCTCGATTTTGGGAAAGTTTCCAAAATGCTATGGGAACCCGTCTCTCCTTTAGCACCGCTTTCCACCCTCAGTCGAGTGGTCAAGTGGAACGCGGCAACCAAATTCTAGAAGACATGCTTCGAGCCTCTGTTATCTCATTCGGAATGGACTGGGAGAAGTGCCTTCCATTTGCCGAATTCGCTTACAACAACAGCTATCAATCTAGCTTGGATAAAGCCCCTTTTGAAGTCCTCTATGGACGACGGTGTCGAACACCCCTTAACTGGTCAGAGACCGGGGAAAGACAATTCTTTGGCCCGGATATGATTCAGGAAGCAGAAGAGCAAGTTCGTATCGTTCGTGAAAAGTTGAAAACAGCTCAATCTCGTCAAAAGAGTCAATATGACCGAAAACATAGGACTATGACTTTCGAGGTTGACGAGAAGGCTTATCTTCGGGTCACCCCTCTGAAGGGAACCCATCGTTTCTCTATCAAAGGCAAATTGGCTCCTCGTTACATTGGACCTTTTCGCATCCTTGCCAAACGAGGAGAAGTTGCCTACCAGTTGGAACTACCTCCGCACCTCTCCAGGGTCCACGATATCTTCCATGTTTCTCAACTCAGGCGTTGCTTCTCGGATCCTATCCGTGAAGTGGACCACGAAACGCTTGATCTCCAGGATAATCTTACATATCGAGAGTACCCCATTCGTATCCTCAATCAGGCCGAACGTACCACTCGACGTCATAATATCAAGTTTCTCAAGGTTCAATGGTCGCACCACTCTGAGGATGAAGCAACTTGGGAAAGGGAGGATCGTCTTCGACTTGAGTATCCCGCCTTCTTCCCGGAGGAACCCAAATCTCGGGACGAGATTCTTTTGAGTGGGGGTGAGTTGTCACATCCTAGTTAGCCATGCATTAGAGTGTTGCATCATGTTTACTCTTTCATCAGAAACTTGAAATGGGGATCTGTGAAACCCTCAGAACCATTTTGAAAATGACCCAAATAAAAAATTTCTCCAAAAGGATCCAAGAAAATGCTCATGTTGCTCTCTGAAAATATTGGACAGAGATAAAAATCAAACCAATAATTTTAGTGGCTCATGGACATTTATTTTGGGCATTTGGAATTAATGCATAAATATTTGCATTGGAAATATATTAATTATATATATTAATATATGTCCAAATATTATGCCATTTATAAAAGAGCTCTGGATTAATATAAATAGCTCCTGCAAAAATTGGCATAAGTTAAATAAATGATTTAATATATTATTTAAATCAAAACAAATGTCAGAAATTAAAAAACAGAAAAATATATAACAGGAGGAGCTTACCTGGGCTCCTCCACTGTGCGGCCCAGCCAGCTGGCTGGCCCAGCCAGCAGCCGGCCCAGCCCACCTCCCTCCTCTGTCGTCTTCGTCCCGACAGAGGGAGGGGAGTGTGGCCGGCGCGCGCGCGCGCCACCGCGCCACGCCACCTGCTCGCCTGCTTGCCTGCCCTCCCCTCCTCGCTCGATGCCCTGGACGACGCCACGCCTCTCCCCCTGCTCTCTCTCACTCTCCCCCGGCTCTCCTCTCCTCTCCCTCGCTCTCTCTCTCACACGGCCGAACACCACCGTCGCCGCCGTTCGCCACAGCAGTCGTCTCCGGCCACCCCTCGCTTCCCCGACTAGCTCAGGAGCTCCGCCTCGACTCCCTCTTCCTCCCCACCGCTCCACAGCTCCCCGGAAGCCCTGCATCGCCGCCACGTCGCCGTTCCCCTCTTCGGGCTCCGATCATCGTCGCCGTCGAATTCGTCGTCTCCGGCGCGTCCCCGAGCCCGCTTCGACGCCCACTGCAACCGCGGTGAGCCCCCGGATCGTTTCCCCCTTCTCCCCTGGTCTCTTTCGACCTCTAGGCCCTAGCCCCACCTTGGCCGAGAGCTCCACGCCGCCGGCGATGTCGCCGTCGTGGCCACGGTCGCCGTAGCGCCCAACCGAGCACACCATCGTGCTCCACACCTCACCAGGAGCACGTAGCACGCACCAACACCTCTTCTAACGCCCTGCAACGCCGATTCCGACCGCACCCGAACTCCGGCCGCCGCAGCCGAGCTCGCCGCCGTCAACTCCGGCCACCCCGAGCCCAACCACCACCACCAATAGTCGCGGCTCAACCTCAGCAACACGTAGATGCCTTCCGCCGTCCATTTGGTTGCCGGAATGGCAAAAAGCACTTTCGCCGCCGTCTCGGACCTCGCCGGCGTCAAGTCGCCGGTGGGGTTTGACTTGTCCGACCTGGGGTTTGACCCCCCAGGGTCACTGACGCGTGGGCCCTGTCGGCCAGGTGGTTAGATTAGCGCTAAACTACTGTTAGTCAACCCCCCCTGACACTGACAGTGGGCCCCAGCGCCACTAATCCCTAATTAGGATTAATTTAATCCTGTTTAACCCCCCCTGTCACTGACGTGTGGGCCCCACACGTCAGGTTTGACCTCAGCCAGCCGCAGTTGACCACTGACGTCATGCTGACGTCATGCTGGCGCAATAATTATATTTCTGGATTTAATTTAAATCAGGAAATTCCAGAATATTATTTAAACTTCAAAAATTCATAACTTTTATTCTGTAACTCCAAATTGGACAAATTATATATGAAAAATGATCAGAAAAATCCAATCTACCCATCTGTACTATTTTCATGCATGATCAAACAAGTTAAATTGATGTTTTAAGCAGAACAAGGAAAAGCACTTTTAAAAGGCCATGTTTGAGTTTGAAATTTGAATCTTTGATTCAAATTTGTTCAAACCCTTCTGGTTCTAGTTGCATTAGCCCAACACACTCATATTGCCATGTTTCATGCATGCATCATATTGTTGCACATTGTTTGGTGATGCTTGTGTATCGATGTCCTTTGCGACAGGTTCTGTCTCCGAGGAGTACTGTGATTACCCTAACGAAGAACCGTATCAGTGCATCGAACCATCAGGCAAGCAACCAACCATTTGATCATATCGATACAATCCCATGTTCTCGCTCCTGCTCTCTTTTACTGCATTAAGACAACGCGTTTCAAACTGCTGTGTGCTACGGTAGTTGAACCCATTCCCTCTGCATGACCTGTCATTGCCACAGTAACTAGATGAAACCCACTAGCATGTGTAGGAGTTGATTGAGCCATATGTATGTGTTGTTCCTACCTTGCTATGCCTGCTATGCTTAGAGTCGTGTCAGGTCTGGTTCATCTGGGTGATGGGCTAGAGTGAAATGTTTATGTCGGTAATGAGAGTGGTGTGGTGAACACGATTTGGTAAAGGTATCGATGAGAGGCCATGTAGGAGTACATGGTGGGTTGTTTCATTGAAGCCGACCTTAAGCACTGAGATCTGTATGTGTGATTTAAGAATCAGCTACTACCATGCATTGGGCCCGAAACCAATGGACCCTCTCGGCTTCTTATTCACCCTAGTTCTCCATCCAGGAGTTGCAAGTAGTTTCTGGTGTTTGTAGCCTACTGGAGGCCGTGGACAACGCTGACCGTAGGGGTGGGCTGTGATGCGGTAGGTACGTGGCACGGTGTACCGTATACCCGTTAGGTATCTCGGGAACCCTGTTCACATCGTTCGGGGCCGTATGGGAAACCTCGGCCGGACTCCCTGCGGATGGAACCCGAATAGGCGATAAACCTGGAATGGAGACTTAGGTGATTAGGTAGGTCGTGGCCGACACCCACGTTGGGCTTCCGCTTGAAGGTTGCCGAGTACATGTCGTGTAAACGACGGTAAGTGGTGAGAGCGTGTATGAAGAAGTACACCCCTGCAGGGTTAACATGATCTATTCGAATAGCCGCGTCCGCGGTAAAGGACTACTTGGTTGCCTATACAGTTCATAGACAAGTAAATGGAAACTGTTAAAAGCCTCAAGATAAGTGTGAGTGCCGAGGATGGCTCTTCCGTAGGAAGACGGAGGTGGATCCTCGGTAGTGTATTGAATTGGTGAGTAGTGGACTCGTGTGCGCAAAACCATTTCAGGTTGGAGTCTCGTAGGATAGTCTAGCCAAGAGTCAAAGCTGGCTTGCTGCAATAACTCCACCAACCCTTCTTGATAACATGCATGTATGTAGGATCTGATGTAAGTCTTGCTGAGTACCTTTGTACTCATGTTGCTATAATCTACATTTTTACAGAAGACGCTGCAACCCCTTCTGATGGGTTCTATGTAGACGTTGACATCAACGAGTAGGCTAAAGACCCAGGTGGCGACCCTGAGCTTGTGATGGACCACGTAGTATAGCTAGGCTTTCCAAGCCTCTTTTATTTTATTAGTTGTCTGTACTCAGACAAGTTACTTCCGCTGCTGGTTTGTATGATTGTATGACTTGTATGTGGGGTCGTGAGACCCGTACCTTTGTGTATGATATGTATGGCTCCCTGAGCCTTAAATAAAGTACTTGTGTCGTAGAGTCATGTTGTGATGCTTCGTTGTATTTGCACATATCGAGCATATTGTGTGTATGATTGAAATGCTTGGTATGTGTGGGATCTGACCATCTAGTTGTTTATCTTTAGTAGCCTCTCTTACCGGGAAATGTCTCCTAGTGTTACCGCTGAGCCATGGTAGCTTGCTACTGCTCTGGAACACTTAGGCTGGCCGGCATGTGTCCTTCTTCGTTCCTGTGTCTGTCCCTTCGGGGAAATGTCACGCTTTGAGTACCGGAGTCCTGTTAGCCCGCTACAGCCCAGTTTACCGGAGTCCTGCTAGCCCAGTGCTACAGCCCGGACCCACTTGCTGATGACCGACACGTTCGAAGCTGGGTCATGGATGCCTGTCCCTGTAAGTCTGTGCCACTTTGGGTTTACAACTAGTCATGTCAGCCCGGGCTCCTTATCATATGGATGCTAGCGACACTATCATATACGTGAGCCAAAAGGCGCAAACGGTCCCGGGAAAAGGTAAGGCAACACCCGTGGGGATACCGTGCGTAAGGCCGCAAAGTGATATGAGGTGTTACAAGCTAGATCGATGTGACATCGAGTCGGGGTCCTGACACTTAGGTACGTGGCCGGGGATACCGGGCACCCGTTAGGTGTCACGGACCCCTGTACACATCGTTCGGGGCCGTATGGGAAACCTCGGCCGGACTCCCTGCGGATGGAACCTGGATAGGCGATAAACCTGGATTGGAGACTTAGGTGATTAGGTAGGTCGTGGCCGACACCCACGTTGGGCTTCCGCTTGAAGGTTGCCGAGTACATGTCGTGTAAACGACGGTAAGTGGTGAGAGCGTGTATGAAGAAGTACACCCCTGCAGGGTTAACATGATCTATTCGAATAGCCGCGTCCGCGGTAAAGGACTACTTGGTTGCCTATACAGTTCATAGACAAGTAAATGGAAACTGTTAAAAGCCTCAAGATAAGTGTGAGTGCCGAGGATGGCTCTTCCGTAGGAAGACGGAGGTGGATCCTCGGTAGTGTATTGAATTGGTGAGTAGTGGACTCGTGTGCGCAAAACCATTTCAAGTTGGAGTCTCGTAGGATAGTCTAGCCAAGAGTCAAAGCTGGCTTGCTGCAATAACTCCACCAACCCTTCTTGATAACATGCATGTATGTAGGATCTGATGTAAGTCTTGCTGAGTACCTTTGTACTCATGTTGCTATAATCTACATTTTTACAGAAGACGCTGCAACCCCTTCTGATGGGTTCTATGTAGACGTTGACATCAACGAGTAGGCTAAAGACCCAGGTGGTGACCCTGAGCTTGTGATGGACCACGTAGTATAGCTAGGCTTTCCAAGCCTCTTTTATTTTATTAGTTGTCTGTACTCAGACAAGTTACTTCCGCTGCTGGTTTGTATGATTGTATGACTTGTATGTGGGGTCGTGAGACCCGTACCTTTGTGTATGATATGTATGGCTCCCTGAGCCTTAAATAAAGTACTTGTGTCGTAGAGTCATGTTGTGATGCTTCGTTGTATTTGCACATATCGAGCATATTGTGTGTATGATTGAAATGCTTGGTATGTGTGGGATCTGACCATCTACTTGTTTATCTTTAGTAGCCTCTCTTACCGGGAAATGTCTCCTAGTGTTACCGCTGAGCCATGGTAGCTTGCTACTGCTCTGGAACACTTAGGCTGGCCGGCATGTGTCCTTCTTCGTTCCTGTGTCTGTCCCTTCGGGGAAATGTCACGCTTTGAGTACCGGAGTCCTGTTAGCCCGCTACAGCCCGGTTTACCGGAGTCCTGCTAGCCCAGTGCTACAGCCCGGACCCACTTGCTGATGACCGACACGTTCGAAGCTGGGTCATGGATGCCTGTCCCTGTAAGTCTGTGCCACTTTGGGTTTACGACTAGTCATGTCAGCCCGGGCTCTTTATCATATGGATGCTAGCGACACTATCATATACGTGAGCCAAAAGGCGCAAACGGTCCCGGGCAAAGGTAGGACGACACCCGTGGGGATACCGTGCGTGAGGCCGCAAAGTGATATGAGGTGTTACCGGCTAGATCGATGTGACATCGAGTCGGGGTCCTGACAGTAGGTGCGATCTCCCGAACATAGTCTGATGGCAGATCTAAGTCATGCTCGTCACGACTGTCCGGCGTACCTGACATGGGCTTGAATCCGTCGAAGATCAAGTCTCCGCGGATGTCGGCAGTATAGTTCAAGCTTCAAACCTGACCTGATGGCCAGGTGCGTAGCTATCGATCTGTTCCAGGTGGCCGAGCGAGTTGGCCCGTAGTACGAAGCCACAAAACCTCCCCTTGGACCGCGTCATTGAAGGTGATTGAAGGAGCCATCAAGCCTTACCGGGACGACACAGTGGAACTCTTAATGAAAGCACCAATGTCGGTGTCAAAATCAGCGGATCTCGGGTAGGGGGTCCCGAACTATGCGTCTAAGGCTAATGGTAACAGGAGGCAGGGGACACGACGTTTTACCCAGGTTCGGGTCCTCTCGATGGAGGTAATACCCTACTTCCTGCTTGATTGATCTTGATGATATGTGTATTACAAGAGTTGATCTACCATGAGATCGTAGAGGCTAAACCCTAGAAGCTAGCCTATGATTATGATTGTTGTTGTCCTACGGAATAAACCCTCCGGTTTATATAAGCACTAGAGGGGGCTACAGTTACACAGAGTCGGTTATAGAGAAGGAAATCTACATATCCAAATTGCCAAGCTTGCCTTCCACGCAAAGGAGAGTCCCATCCGGACACGGGGCGAAGTCTTCAATCTTGTATCTTCATAGTCCAACAGTCCGGCCAAAGTATATAGTCCGGCTGTCCGAGGACCCCTTAATCCAGAACTCCCTCAACGGGCCATCTACCTACAACAACATAGACAAGCAAAAATACTATCAGGTACTAAGTTCATGATAAATTAAAGTTCAATTAATCATATTACTTAAGAACTCCCACTTAGATAGACATCCCTCTAATCATCTAAGTGCTCACGTGATCCAAATCAACTAAACCATGTCTGATCATCACGTGAGATGGAGTAGTTTTCAATGGTGAACATCACTATGTTGATCATATCTACTATATGATTCATGCTTGACCTTTCGGTCTCAGTGTTCCGAGGCCCTATCTGCATATGCTTGGCTCGTCAAGTTTAACCTGAGTATTCTGCGTGTGTAAAACTGTCTTACACCCGTTGTATTTGAATATAGAGCTTATCACACCCGATCATCACGTGGTGTCTCGGCACGAAGAACTTTCACAACGGTGCATACTCAGACTACAAAAAAAAGACACATCCGTGACATTTTGGGCTGAACGAATTTTTTTTCTGTCATACATATGACACTTCTATGACGATAATTGTGAGAAAACCCGGTATCATCATAGATCTGGTGGGCTCCTACTTCTATGACAAAAAATCATGACAGAAAATGGGCATTTCGTCCTGGGCGGGCCGGAGACGTAGCTGCATGACATTCTTTGGTTCATCCATGACGGAAAGACCATTGTAGAAGCGAGGGGAAGGAAAATTTCGGGGAGTTGCCGGTTACGGTGGGAGGTCGGGGGCAGAGCGATGCGCGTTTCTGTCGTACGTACGCACGTGTGTGCGAGGCGTTGGCTCTAACTGAACCCAAGCGAGGCATTGGGCTCTAACTGAACCCGAGCGATTGCACTGCAGGCTACGTGTTACTGAACCCGAGGGATCGATCGATGGCTATTAACTGAACCCCATGGAGTGATTCCTTCGCTACTGCTGCTAACTGAAGCCGATC
>NC_057801.1:760965649-761086325 GCF_018294505.1 Triticum aestivum
CCTATGGTGTGGAGGGCTGGATGAACAATAGACGGTGGAGGGGTGCCCGTGGAGGGGTGGTTGAACAGGACCCCGTGGTGTGGAGGGCTGGATGAACAGTAGATGGTGGAGGGGTGCCCGTGGAGGGGTGGTTGAACAGTAGCCGATGGAGTAGCGCGCGGTGGAGGCTGGATGAATAAGTGCCCGTGGAGGCTGGAGGAGGTCGACGGTGAAGATGAACAGTATCCCGTGGAGTCCTGTTTTGCGGTACGCCACACCCCTCCCCCCCGTTTCGATCGTAGCGCTCCAACACAAGTCCGTTTCGTCTGTTTTGCAGTACGCCACACCCCTCCTGATGAACAGGACCCCCGTTTCCACCGTAGGAGGTCCGTTTCCTCCGTTTTGCGGTACGCCAGGCCCCTCCCGATCAACAGGACCCTGTTTCGAACGTGGTCAGTCGAACACAAGTCTCTTTCCTCCGTTGTGCGGTACACCATACCTCGTTTCCATCGCCTGTTCCGTCCAAGCCCTCCCGATGAACACGACCACGCATTCCGTTCTGACCCAGCCGGTAGGCTCCCACACGTTCCGTTGCATCCCGATGAACACGACGCATTCCGTTGCCTCCCCATGAACACGACGACGACGCTATTTCTCCGTTCCGACCCAGCCATGTACATATGCGCGAGTAGGCGCTTGAGACCCTGCCCGTATGTACATAGGTGGCCGTATTTTCTTTCTTGCACCCTCGCTGCTGTACATACGTGTACGTGCGCACCTCTACTACAACCAGTATGTACGTACACGTTCGCGACCAGAATGACAATGCTACGTACGCTTCGACCAGGTGGGTCCCGACTGTCAGGCACTTCCTTGCCTACAAAGATGTAGCTGGTGGGTCCCAACAGTCAGGGGGGCGAATCATTTTTTTTGCCCGGACGCACTTCCTTGCGTGCGAAGATGTAGCTGGTGGGTCCTAGCAGTCAGGGGAGCGAATCCTTTTTTTTGCCCGGACGCACTTCCTTGCGTGCGAAGATGTAGCTGGTGGGTCCTAGCAGTCAGGGGGAAACATTTTTTTTGCAAAATACGGTGGCCCGTCCGGTGGGTCCCCGCTGTCAGGTGGAGGAATAATTATTTTGCGCGTAATAAGGAGGCACTTCTTTGCGGCCGCCGTGGACCCAGCTGTCAGCCTCTCCATGCACACTACTCTTCCGATGGAAGTCGGCCGTTGACCACATTGACCATGCCGCGCCGAGAGCACCACGGCGGTGGATGACGGTGAGTCCTAGGAAGGGGACGACGCGGAGCCGGGGAAGACGCAGCAGTGGATGCCCACGAGAAGAGGAGTACAAGGGTGAGGCTGCCGTCGCTGCAGAATAACAGGGGGTGTGGGTGAGTAGAGGGATGGCCTGGCCAGCGGTGGGAGTAGTAGGGGGCGGTGAGGCCTCCGCGGCATCACAGCCGGCCACGGGAGGCAGGAGCACGCGGCATGACCGGCGCTGCTTTGGGTGGCTGGAGCACGAAGACCAAAGGTTCAAGAAGCACTACAGTCGTTTGATGGACATCGTACGGTCATAGGAGCTAGAGTCATTCATATTGACTAAGTTGACAAAGCCGTCCGTCCCCGTAAACTTAGTAGGCCCACAAGTCAGCCTCCCACCAAGGTGAGTCCCAGCTAGCAGGGGGAGTATTCATTTTTTTGTGCGTAATAAGGAGGCATTTCCGGTGGGTCCGAGCTGACAGCGGGGGGAACATTTTTTTTGTGAAATACAGAGACCCTTCCGGTGGGTCCCAGCTATCAGGTGGAGGAATCATTGTTTTGCGCGTAATAAGGAGGCATTTTCCTGTGTGGGACCCTACTGTCAGCATCTTCTGATGGCTGTAGTTTGTTGACCATGTTGACCTCGCCGCACCGAGAGCACAAACGCGGTGGACGAGGGCGTGGCCCAGGAAGAGAACCACCCGGAGCCGGCAAAGCCACCGCAATGGATGCCCACACTGAGGGGAGAACAAGCGCTGACTGGTCGGCTGCGGGGTGAGGCTGACGTCGCCGGAAAATAACAAGATGTGTGGGTGGTTAGAGGGATGGCCTGGCGGCAGCACAGCGAGCCACGGGAGGAGGGAGCAGGCAGTCCCGCCGGCGCTAGTTTGGGCGGCTGGAGCAGGAAGATCAAAGATTGAAGAAGCACAGCGGCCGTTGGATGGACATCCAACAGTCACTGCTGTGTGTTGAGTAAGTTGACAAAGCCTTGCGTATGCGTCAAATTTTTTTTTAGGACAGCGTCATCGTCAACCTAGTAGGCCCAGAAGTCAGCCTCCAAATCTGTGGAAAATAGCATACATCCCATTAGCCATTATTTTCAATAATTTAAAGCACATTTTCTAATTCTTAAGGATATTTGAAGCTCATATTCTTTTTATTAGCATTACAAACTATATATTCTGGGCACCGCTAAAAAATTCAACGAAATTTTGCATATTTCGGTGGGGTCTGAACTCTTTTAATCACGAAATTTCGAGTCACATTAAAAATAGTTTTCATAAAATTATTTCAAAATAAAATTCAAAAAACAATTCTCCGCAAAAAAATGAATGAAATTTAGAATCTTAATTATCAAGATGCCCGTTCGTTGCACGGAACATGAAGATGCATTTGTATGAGTAGTTTATCTTGTGGGTGAAAAGATGACATTTTAATGTAATTGCCAGTTGGCCTTGGTTTTTATAAGAGTAGAGAGTAGGGAAATCCTGAAAAAAATGATATTTTAATGCAATTTCCGGTTGGCTTTGGTTTAAAAATTTACAGCCCATTTCTTACAACTTATATCCCGTTTTCTGGGGAAGCCCATTTCTTATCCCTCCTCGTCTTGAAAGATTTGCAGCCCAGCAGGGCTGAGAAAAGCAAGTAGGCCTCGGTTTTGGTATTCTCCAAAAAAAAGAACTGGGCTAGCAAATTTCAGAAAGAAAAAAATATCAACTGGGCTCGTCATGTGCTTAATAAAAGCGTAAGCGTGGGCTAGACGGGCCACAGCCCCCGCACAGCGCGCAGTTGAGCTCCTTCTTTGAAACTGAAAAACAACTGGGCGAGCTGCTGGGTCCCTGGTGTTATCCGCTCGTTGTGTAATTTTCTCATTTATTGACTACATTGACAATGGCGTGGAACCTAGTTGTCAAACAATTAGGAGGAAGTATTGTTTTGGCTTGTAATAACGAGGCACCTGCTTGCGAAATGCAATGACCCTGGTGGGTCCCTACTGTCAGCCTCTCCACGTACAGTCATCTCCTGATTCCTCTTGGTTGTTGACCATGTTGACAACACCAGACGGCGGCAAGGACAGCGAGCTAACCAAGGCGGAGAACGACGGCAAGGCCTCGGACGGGAACGAACAGCATCCATGAAAGATGCGGCAGTGTAGTGGCAGGTCGAGGGGAGTACGAGGGCAACAACATGCAAGTCAAGCATAAAAATGGTACAAAAAGCCCAAGGATTAATTGTTCATCAAATTTTTAGACAAAACCCAGATTGAACATGACAGTAACATCTAACCCAACCACTCTTTTTTGCAGTCACAAACAAATGGATCGGTCTGATCCATAAAATCAACATCCTGTGCAAAATTTTTTATTTCAGGATGTCTACAACTTATTGTAAATATGAGCCGAGCACGTTTAGAAGCCCATTTGTCCACCTGAAACTTCTTTTTTTTCTGTTCAACATGTTCGTCTGTGAGAAATCTCTTGCTGTAAAAATTAAGCCTCATGGACAATAGTAACCTCGCGTTCAACAGGAAGAATGTGACAAAGCTTCTATTTGCCTGGTTGGATGCATATCGTCCCATCGTTATTGTCCTCAAACGAATGTCATGAGAATTGAGAAAATCCTTGTGCTTATTACGACGACCGACGATTGGTTATATGTTTTTCTCCATGTTGTTCTCCCTAAGTAGACATGAAGATTGAAAACAGTTAAGGTCTGAAAAAAGAGTATGTCGAAAGAACGACAGTTGAACAGTTAATTCTAGTACAATATATACGGGATTTCAATGTGCATGAAATCATCACCTCTATGTATAAATTCTCCAGAGATCGAAAGCATCGCAGCAAGCCAAAAATTATGTCCAGATCAAAACTATACATTCTGATATATATGATCTTGACAGAATCCAGCAACATTGATAGGCTATCAATGGACGAACTCTTCGTTGAGCATATAACATAATATTAGTATGTTATCAATATATACGGGATTTCAATGTGCATGAAATCATCACCTCTATGTATAAATTCTCTAGAGATCGAAAGCATCGCAGCAAGCCAATAATTATGTCCAGATCAAAACTATACATTCTGATATATATGATCTTGACAGAATCCAGCAACATTGATAGGCTATCAATGGACGAACTCTTCGTTGAGCATATAACATAATATTAGTACCCAAAGTGTACTTGTCGGTGTCAAAACCGGCGGATCTCGGGTAGGGGGTCCCGAACTATGCGTCTAGGCGGATGGTAACAGGAGACAAGGGATACGATGTTTTTACCCAGGTTCGGGCCCTCTCGATGGAGGTAAAACCCTACTCCTGCTTGATTGATATTGATGATATGGATAGTATAAGAGTGGATCTACCACGAGATCAAGGAGGCTAAACCCTAGAAGCTAGCCTATGGTATGGTTGTTGTAATGGTTGTGTGTCCTACGGACTAAAACCCTCCGGTTTATATAGACATCGGAGAGGGCTAGGGTTACACAGAGTCAGTTACAATGGTAGGAGATCTACATATCCGTATCACCAAGCTTGCCTTCCACGCCAAGGAAAGTCCCCTCCGGACACGGGACGAAGTCTTCAATCTTGTATCTTCATAGTCTTGGAGTCCGACCGATGATGATAGTCCGGCTATCCGGACACCCCCTAGTCCAGGACTCCCTCAGTAGCCCCCGAACCAGGCTTCAATGACGACGAGTCCAGCGCATATATTGTCTTCGGCGTTGCAAGGCGGGTTCTCCTTCAAATTCCATGTACCTGCCAAATAGTGTCCGGCTCCCTTACAGATGTTGCGCTCCTTGGCTTCCACGCCCAATAATGGCCTTCTTCCACACCTCGCACGAATGCGAAAAGCCAGGGTATCTTTTATGTTTTACCCGCTAGCTGCGCAAATAATCTGCCTATAAGAGAGGCAGGAATCCAGATCCAAATCACACCATCTTCCTTCCACGAGTACTCATCGGAGCGCTTCTGACCAAAAATCCATTACATCATGGACCGTCGACGCGGCTCCTCCTCTCGCGCTCCCAGCCCTCCACCAGGAGATTGGAGGAGATGTTCTGTTCCGCACAACAAGCCGGTGACGCTCCAAGCGGAGGGATATCTTCCTCCGGCCTTTATGGTCCCGGTTCGAGCTGGGCTGGCCACCTACAAAGGTGGGAAGCAAGCGGAGGCCACCCCTAGTCTCTCTAAAGGGGAGCGGGTATGCTTCGTCCCCTATCTAATAAGGGGGCTTGGATTTCCTGTACATCCGTTCCTCCGCGGGCTTCTGGAGTTCTACGGACTCCAGCTCCACCACCTCACACCCGCCTCTATTCGGCATATCGGGGGTTTTGTAGCTCTTTGCGAGCTATTCCTGGGCATCGAGCCCCATTTTGCGCTGTGGAAGAGGCTATTCTGCCTCGTACCCCGCTCTCACGAGGGGTCTATATATCAAGTGGGCGGTGCCGAAATATGGCGCATCGCCGGGACCGGATATCCATCCGGAACCCCTAAGAAGGCGTCCGAAGACTGGCCTTCGGAATGGTTTTATGTAGAAGACGCTCCACTGCCGGACCCAGTTCGGATCGGCCTCCCGGAGTTCAGCAATGCTCCTCTGAAGAAACGCCTAAGTTGGCGCCCGCGGAGCCCTCAACTGAAGGAAGACAAGAGCGTCCATTATTTGATGGGCCGGATAAGGTTGCTGGCCCATTCCGGCTTGACCATGATTGGAGTCATGGCGACGTGCATTATGCGGGGGGTGCAGCCGCTGCAATACAGGGGCCACCCCATGTGGGATTTCAACGGGGAGAATGATGCCACCCGTCATGGCCACAAAGGGCCGGGATCGGCCGAAGATCTGGTGAAGATTCTGTCCAGCCTGTACAAGTGGGAGAAGGAGGACTTCCTCCAGACGAGCCCATTGAATGGGTTCTCCATGAATAACCCTCGGAGCTGGGTAAGCGGATGTTTATTTATCCGACCCGCGCTTTCAAAGTTAAGTACCTTACTCTATGGTTTTGACGCAGGAACTGCGCCGAACTGTGGAGAGCATACATAGTCCGGCCCCACAACCTGAGGATCCGGGAAGATCCCTTGATCCGGCCTTCGAAGAGGATCCGGACATAAAGGTGGAGCTAATTGACGGGGTGTTCCACCAACTCAGCATGGACAACGCTCTAGTCGCCATTACGACCGACTACCCCGGCTTGTCACCGGCTTCCCAGGTACTTATGACCGAAGTCCTGACACCATTACTCCATCCTTGCGCATTTCTGACCACCGTACACAATGGTGTCTTGTAGGAGGTGCCTTCAAGGCGGGAAGCCGAACCCGCGGCGGCTGACCAACAGAGGTCAGTCCGGCCCCGCAGGCGGAAGAGGGGTAAGGTGCGAATCGAAACGTCACCGCAATGGTATAGCTTGCGACCACCATTTAGGACAAAGTCCCTAGGAGGCGTATTAATGCTCATGACTTTTCCAGGAGAAAGAGCGCTCGCCGGACTGTGGACGGAGAGGTTGCCAACCAAGCCTCTGCCAGCCATGCTCCAACACCTGGTCCGGAGGGGGAGGTGAGCGCAAGGCGCGAGCCGGATACTCCTCCAACGGAGGATGCCGACAGGCTGTCCGCCACCAGGTCTAAGGTGGAGAGCGCCATGAACCATAGGCGCCGCCGGACAGTTTTTCGTGACGCGTGCTTCTCCCCTGAGGCTTGAATGCCTTTAACGCGGGAGACGCGCACCTCCGTGCCGCTCAAGATGGTTTGACCAAAGCCACGGAGCAGTATGTAAAAGACATACGGGTAAAAGATTTTAATAGTTGTATATGCCAGTAGCCCCCGAGACTTAAAGTAGTTAGAGTAACTGATTTAAGGATCATTTGATATGCAGGATCTTACAGAAGAAGAATACCCAATTGTCTCAGGAGCTACAAGAGTGCAAGGCCCAACTTGAGGCTGCACTGGTTGCCGCCGAAGGAGGCACAGAGACCCCCTTTGGTAACACATTATTTCAAAAAAAAACTACGTATAAGTCTGACAATGATATTGCAGATGTTGCCGGACTTGATCCGGACAAGCAACAACTACTGCGCCAACTGAAGGCCGGCGAGAGGGTGCTTATGAAGGTGCAGCGGGAGAGGAACAAACTCCAGGATGCCCACACCCAGCTAGGAGAAGAGCTAAAGGGTGTTTGGGCCGAGCTGTCTGGCTCCGTGAGGGAGAATCAGAGGCTTCATCGCGGCATCTATAGTAAGTGCTTGAGCGAACTCCTTTGAAAAGAAGAGTTCGGCGAGGAAGTCAATTGACAAAAATATGTCTGTAGGTGCGCTCACAGGTCGCCCTGCGGAGGAAATGCCCATTTCAACGGGTGACCAACTTCCCGAGCTGGTGCAACTGCTCGAACGTGTTTGGCAGGCGATGAATGGCGTCATCCAGGCCCTATGGCCCTCCGTCTCCCTACCCGAGGGCCTTGGAGAGCTTGCGGAGAAGCTTCAGGGAGTGCGGCAGTGCTTCCATTTATGGAAGATATCGGCCTGCCGTCAGGGTGCCAGGGAGGCCTGGGCCAAGGTGAAGACGCGGTACAAGAAGGCGGATCCAAACCACATGGCCGAGGTCGGACCTGTGGGGCCCGATGGGAAGGAGGTCCCCGTGAGCTTAGTGTACGGCCAAGTAGAGTTGGCCACTAAGTATTCCCAACGGGACTGTAAATTAGACAGCCTGTTAGAAGGGATTGAGGAGGAGTACAATCAATCGATTTGACGATGTATTTTAAAATGACATGTAAAATGCCTTCTAGCCTTCTTTGCCGACCTTTTCGCTTCGACCTCGGGACCCTAGAGTCCGGAGTGTGTCCGAATACCTTCTCGGTTATGACAAAACTGGGGCATGCATGGAGACCAGGCGTAGGGGTCATTAGTGCTTTATCAGACAAGTGCCCAACTAGTTATGTTATATTACATGGTTAGTAAGAAACATCTTCCAGGGAGAATAGTTCCGTTAAGGGTTCCTTTCCCTGGGAGGCATGCCCTAATGTGCATGTCCGGACTGCGAAAAGAGCAGGAAAGCATCTGGGGGCAGATAAATAAATAGGTAAAAAATCATCTTTCAAGTCACCGACCGAATATTCCCTTAAGAACGCTAGCATTCGGCTTCACCCAGTCTGAGGTACACATCCGGCTGACCCGGCAGTAACAATCACAGAGGTGCTCCCTTTACCTCCTAGCCGAACAATCGGGAATGTAGGGGTAAGCACAGGAGCCAGGAAACCCAACTTGGCCAAAACTTAAGTCATATCGATGCATATAATGGTGAATAAAAGGTACATGTGGAAGTTTGACACATGTGCTGGGCGTGAAGCCTGTATGATTAAGCTTCTGTTAAAGAAGCCCCCAGGTATAATGTGTGCGGGTAGCACATCAAGTGTGTGCGAACAATGCACAAATAGGCCCTCAAGGGTTTTTATTAAAAAATATGAGAGAAGAGAGAGAAACAAAAGACAGCTGAAGAGTGAAAAAAGTGGACGTAGGAAGGAGACGAACTCTTAGTCCGGTGCTAGGCGTAGAATCTTCGGAGGCGGGCTCCGTTCCATGGGTTCGGCTCGAGTCAGTTGTCCGATGCATTCCGCAGACGGTATGCTCCGCCGGTCAGGACTTGGTCGATGATGAAGGGACCTTCCCATTTGGGCTTGAGCTTTTCCTTTTTCTTGTCCGGCAGGCGTAGAACTAGTTCGCCAACATTGTAAGTTTTAGCCCGTACTTCTCTGCTTTGATATCTTCGAGCCTGCTGCTGATAAAATGCGGAACGGGCCTTTGCCACATCGCGTTCCTCCTCCAATGCGGCCAAGCTGAGCTGCCAATCCAGCTCGGCTTCTCTTTCTTCGTACATGCGCACTCGAGTGAGTCATGGATTATGTCGCAGGGCAAAACTGCCTCTGCGCCGTATACCATAAAGAATGGTGTGAATCCGGTAGTACGGTTTGGCGTAGTTCGCAGCCCCCAGAGTACGGAGCCAAGCTCCTCTACCCAGTGCGTGTTAGATTCCGTAAGGGACTGCACTAGTCTGGGTTTGATGCCGCTCATTATTAGACCATTTGCTCGTTCAACTTGACCGTTGGATTGAGGGTGGTAAACTGAAGCGTAGTCGAGCTTAACCCATATTTTTGCACCAGAGTTTGACCTCGTCGGCTGTGAAGTTCGTGCCGTTATCGGTAATGATGCTGTGGGGGACGCCATAATGGTGTACTACCCCGGATATGAAGTCTATCACTGGTCCGGACTCTGCTGTTTTAACTGGCTTGGCCTCTATCCATTTGGTGAATTTGTCCACCATGACCAGTAGGTATTTTTGCTTGTGGGTTCCCCCTTTAAGGGCTCCAACCATGTCAAGCCCCCAGACCGCGAACGGCCAGGCAATGGGTATAGTTTTGAGGGCGGTGGGTGGCATATGGCTCTGATTGGCAAAGAGCTGACAACCAACGCATCTTTGGACTAAGTCCTGAGCATCTGCTCGGGCCGTCGGCCAATAAAATCCTGTACAGAAGTCCTTACCTACAAGTGCCCGGGCTGCAGCGTGGTGTCCGCCTAGTCCGGCACGAATTTCAGCCAGAAGATTCCGCCCTTCCTCTTCGGAGATGCACCTTTGAAGGACTCCGGTTGTGCTTTTCTTATAAAGTTCTCCCTCATGGACCTTGTAGGCTTTAGATCGCCGGACTATGCAGCGGGCCTCATTTTGGTCTTCGGGGAGTTCCTGCCTAATTAGGTAGGCTAGGAATGGTTCTGTCCACGGGGCAATTACTGCCATTATTTCGTGGGCTGAAGATGTTATTTCATCGGCTGAGTCGCTGATTATGTCAGGTTGTTCTGTGTTGGGTGGCGCGGTTGTTTCCGGGTTCTTATTTCCGGACTCCTCTTCCCATAGTATGGATGGCTTAAAGAGCCATTCTAGGAAGATGTTTGGAGGGACAGCGTCGCGCTTCGCGCCAATGCGTGCCAACACGTCGGCTTCTTGGTTATTATCTCGGTCTACGTGGTGGAATTCGAGTCCTTCGAACCGAGCTGACATTTTTAGGACAGCGTTACGATAGGCTGCCATTTTCGGATCCTTGGAGTCAAAGTCTCCATTTACTTGGGATATTGCAAGGTTTGAATCCCCGCGCACCTCTAGGCGTTGGATACCCATGGAGATTGCCATCCAGAGACCATGTAGGAGGGCCTCGTATTCGGCTGCATTGTTGGAGTCCGTGTACATTATTTGAAGTACGTATTGGACCATGTCTCCGGTTGGGGACGTCAGTACGACGCCAGCCCCCAAGCCGGCCAACATTTTGGAGCCGTCGAAATGCATAATCCAATTGGAGTATGCGCCATACTCTTTAGGGAGTTCGGCTTCGGTCTATTCAGCGACGAAGTCAGCCAAGACTTGCGACTTTATAGCTCGCCGAGGTTTATAAGTTATATCGAATGGTAAGAGCTCAATGGCCCATTTTGCAATCCTGCCCGTCGCGTCACGGTTGTTTATAATGTCGTTGAGGGGCACTTCGGAGGCCACTGTTATCGAACACTCTTGAAAGTAGTGTCGAAGCTTCCGGGATGCCATGAACACCGCGTACACTATCTTTTGATAATGCGGGTACCGGGACTTACAGGGAGTTAAGACAGTGGATATGTAGTACACTGGTTTTTAAGAGGGAATTTATGCCCTTCTGTTTCTCGTTCGACGATGAGCACCGCGCTTACAACTTGATGTGTTGCCGCGATATATAAAAACATTGGTTCGCCCAGGTTAGGCGCGGCCAGGACCGTATTTGTTGCCAATATGGCTTTTATTTCTTCGAGTCCGGTAGTGGCAGCATCCGTCCACTCAAAGTGTTCGGTGCGCCTGAGGAGGCGATAGAGGGGCAATGCCTTTTCTCCCAAACGGGAGATGAAGCAGCTTAGAGCCTCCATGCATCCAGTCAGTTTTTGTATTTATTTGAGGTCTTTTGGAATATCCAGTTGTGACAGAGCTCAGATCTTTGCTGGGTTTGCTTCAATTCCTCTACCGGATACAATGAAGCCCAGGAGCTTTCCGGCTGGTACGCCAAAAACGCATTTTCCCGATTCAGCTTAATGTCATATGCTCGGAGGTTGTCGAATGTGAGCCTCAAAACGTTTACTAGACTTTCGACGTGTTTGGTTTTGACAACTACGTCGTCTATGTATGCCTCTACTGTTTTGCCGATCTGGGTGGCCAGACATGTCTGAATCATGCGTTGATATGTTGCGCCGGCGTTTTTAAGTCCGAAGGGCATCGTGTTGAAGCAGAATGGTCCATATGGAGTAATGAATGCCGTTGCGGCTTGGTCTGCCTCCGCCATCTTGATTTGATGGTAGCCGGAGTATGCGTCAAGGAAGCACAATGAATCGTGCCCTGCAGTAGCATCGATTATTTGGTCGATGCGGGGAAGGGGGAAGGGATCCTTTGGGCAGGCCTTGTTGAGGTCTTTAAAATCGACACATAGGCACCAGGATTTGTCCTTCTTTGGTACCATTACCAGGTTTGCTAGCCAGTCCGGATGTTTGATGTCTCTAATAAATCCGGCTTCAAGTAGTTTGGCTAGCTCTTCTCCCATTGCCTGTCTTTTGGGTTCGGAAAATCGCCGAAGAGCCTGTTTGACTGGCTTGAATCCTTTTAGAATGTTTAGGCTATGTTCTGCCAATCTGCGTGGGATTCCTGGCATATCTGAAGGGTGCCAGGCAAAGATGTCCCAATTTTCCCGAAGGAATTCTCGTAGTGCGGCGTCTACGTCAGGGCTCAACTGTGCCCCGATGGAGGCCGTCATTGTTGGGTCCGTTGGGTGGACCTGGAATTTGACTATTTCTTCCGCTGGTTTAAAGAAGGTGGACTTGGATCTCTTATCGAGTATCACATCGTCCCTATTCACCGTAGAGCGCAGCGCAGTAAGTTCCTCCACCGCTAGGGCTTCGGAAGTGCCTCTAGGGCTAATGCGGCTGTCTTATTTTCGGCGCGGAGTGCTGTGTCCGGATCACTAACGAGAGTGATTATTCCATTGGGCCCGAGCATCTTAAGCTTCATGTACCCGTAATGGGGTATGGCTTGGAAAATTGTGAATGCCTCTCGTCCTAATATAGCGTGATATCCGCTGCTGAACGGGGCCACTTGGAACGTGACCTCTTCGGACCTGTAACTGTCCGGCGAGCCGAACACCACATCAAGTGTGATTTTTCCTGTGCAGCGTGCTTCCCAGCTAGGGATTATTCCTCTAAAGGTTGTGCTGCTTCGCTCAATGCGGGTCCAGTCTATTTCCATTTTGTGAAGAGTTTCCTCATAGATGAGGTTTAATCCGCTGCCTCCATCCATGAGTACCTTGGTAAGACGAAAGTCGTCCACTATTGGACTGAGGACCAATGCGGCTAGTGCTCGGGCTGTTCGGAATTTAGGTTCGTCGCTGGCGTTGAAGGTGATGGCCGTGTCGCTCCATGGATTTGTTGTTGCTACCTGGTAGACTTCGGCGAGGCTGCGGATTGTTCGTTTCCGCATATTATTTGATGCGAAAGTCTCGAAGACTGTTGACACCGTACTGGTACTGTTGGAGTGGTTCTCCGGGGCTAGAAGCTCTTCGCCACTTTTGGCCACCTGCCGTAGTATCCAACATGCTCGAAGGCTATCTGTTGGAGTGGCGCCTTCTGTATTGTGAATTTTACAGGGTCCGCGGAGCCATCCCTCCAGTACGGTTCCGTGCCCTTTATGGGGTTTTTGCTTTTTGGTTTTTGTACCTGGTGCCTGAGTGTGATGCACCCTTTTGTTTCAGACTGGGGTTGTGTTCGGGGCCGGATTGTCCCAAAACTTAGTTTCGGTTTTTCGGAAACTTTTCATTGCACAGTACTTTCGTACTATGGACGCCAGATCGGAGAAGCGTGTAAGTTCACGACGACTGACGGCGTTCAAGATTCCCTCGTCCATGCACTTATTGCAGAAAATTGAAATTGCGTTTTCCTCACGGCTATCCTTTATCCTGTCCATGACCAAGAGGAATTTGGCCCAGTAATGATGTACTGTTTCAGCGGGTCTTGCCGGATTTGAGATAGATCGCATATGTCTGGGTGGGTGGGTGGAATTGAGTCCGGAACCCTACCCATCTCGAGGCTCAAGGGCCGAAAAGTTTCCGAATTTGGAAGCTTGGATTGCTGGACGTTGTCCAACGAGTCTGGTCCGATGCCTGACTTTAGGTTCAGTGCTTGATCGACATCCGTCCCTCCGCGGGAATCCGGCATGGAGGGTTTGGGAGTCCGGACATAACTAGTTTTTAGTACAGAAGAAGAATCGCCGCTTTGTTCCTCTACCACCGCAACGTGGTGGGTAACCTGGGGAGAGTTAATCTCTCTCAGATCGGTTTTAAGCCCAATCTGATTGTAGTCTGTGGCGACCTCCAGGGCGGCAATGCGGTCCAGGAGTTCGTTTACAGAAGAGAGCTCCATCGGATCCAGCTGCTCGGCGAATTCTGAGCTGACGTAAAGATTGCTTCCGATGACCCGAGAGGTCATCGTCGATGTGGTGGCCGAACAGGCGGTCATGAGAAAACCACCTAGCCGGATAGTGTGGCCGGCGGCCAAAGCTCCTTTGGTGATGGTTCCGTCTTTAAAGACGGGAAGAGGCATCCTTCCTGTTCGCGACGGCACAGAGGAACTCTCAATGAAAGCACCAATGTCGGTGTCAAAACCGGCGGATCTCGGGTGGGGGGTCCCGAACTGTGCGTCTAGGCGGATGGTAACAGGAGACAAGGGACACGATGTTTTTACCCAGGTTCGGGCCCTCTCGATGGAGGTAAAACCCTACTCCTGCTTGATTGATATTGATGATATGGATAGTATAATAGTGGATCTACCACGAGATCAAGGAGGCTAAACCCTAGAAGCTAGCCTATGGTATGATTGTTGTAATGGTTGTGTGTCTTACGGACTAAAACCCTCCGGTTTATATAGACACCGGAGAGAGCTAGGGTTACACAGAGTCGGTTACAATGGTAGGAGATCTACATATCCATATCGCCAAGCTTGCCTTCCACGCCAAGGAAAGTCCCCTCCGGACACGGGACAAAGTCTTCAATCTTGTATCTTCATAGTCTTGGAGTCCGGCCGATGATGATAGTCCGGCTATCCGGACACCCCCTAGTCTAGGACTCCCTCAGTACTCCAAGATGATATAAAACTTATGCGCACAAATGAAAAATGTAGCATATGATGACAAATGTGTAGATGAAAATATACGGTACCTGAAAAAGTGAGGAGCCAAACACCAACTCCTTGTGATTATTAAACGAGTCACGAATTACACCCAAGGTCTCCAGTTTGGGCGCAGAGACGACGGTTATTTCTGAAGGTGTATAACAACTATGAACGAGCAACCTTTCAAGTGAAGGGGCATCTTCGATGATGAGCTGCTGTCTTTTAAAACAAATTCCAATGCTTTTAAGGTGAGGCGACTTTATTTGGAGACAACTGATACCAATTTCTATTCCCAAAACAATCAGCAAGCGCTCCATGGCAGGGCAACTGGAGTGGATGATGCTGTGCAGTGAGGCCTCCGATAGATAAACCACCACAAGCAAAAGTTTTTTTAGCAGTGGGAGTCAAAGCATTTGTACCAGATCGTCTGGTAGATGGCTGCGGGCGAAGGTGGCGGTGTGGAGAGAGGAGGAAAACCGCGAGATGGACAACGGTGGTGTGGGCACGAATTCTTGGTATGTTCGTGGTATGAAACTTTCATGGTAATGGTAGAACTCAAACTGCTGGAGTTTTCCGAATTCAGGGTATGTCAGCCAAGCGTCCACCTTGCCGGGTATGGACAGCAGGTAGCTTGTCAGGATGCAGAGGCATTGAACAGGGCCCTGCTGGTGAGAAGAGATGATGGCTCTGGTGAGATCAAAATCAGGAAGGACAGATATCTGACGACAGTCGAGATTGAGGGGCGCGGTGCGCATAGAGGGCGCCACCGAGTTGAGAGGACTTGTGTGCGGCAGCAATCCTTGGTGTGGAGAAGCGAGATGATCTCCTCAAGGATGACGTCCGGGAGATCGCTGATGCGGTCCACTGGAGATTCTACCGGTTCCTTAGATTCGGGTGGGGTGCGCGGGGGGGGGGGGGGGGGGGGGGCTCGCCGTTTCTCCCCGTGCTACCGGGTGCGGGATCTACAACCGGCATTGCCGCTGGCGGGAGCCTCATCTTCTTGGCGCTGGGTCGCGCCGAGCTCACGGGTTTGAGCAGATTAGCCAGAGATGAGCCTAGTGGCAGTGCGAGTGGGGAAGAAGGAGGGCTGGGGATTTCTGTAGGAGTGGAAGATGAGGAGCAAGCATTTACTGTACGAGTGAGGAAGAAGGTGAGCGGGGTTTTCTGGACGAGTGAGGAAGATTGGGGAGCGGGGGGAATTGGGTGGGGAGACGGAAGCGGGAGAGCGAGCTGTTCGGGTTTATAAGGCACGCTGCACTAACTACTCACTTTTCCCAAGAACCGCTCTCTTCTTTTGCGTTGCTGCATGACTGGCCATGCATGCAGGATGCATGTGCCCACCAGCCACTTCATGCGCCTGGTTTGTTACTAGGCCTATTTAATAGGGTGGTTATGGAGTAAATTAAGGAGATTTATTTTCTCTGTGTGCATCCACCAAATTAGAGGATGCGGTACTGTATGCAGACACTCACATTAAACTAACATTCAGAAGAACAAAAGTTCAGCATGTCTATGTATCTCAATGATTCACCATACTATAACCAATATACAAAACTGTGAGAAGGTGTGGAAATAAAGAAAATCGGTCGATGCTTCTCTGAGCAAAGGGCCTCCCTGCGCACGCATTAATTTCCTGGGCATGCTTGTTTCTTCTCAATGTTGCGAGCACTTTGAGCATGTTGGCAACTCCATAGCTATCTAGCTGCCTCGTCTTGCAATTGATGCTGACACATTTGCAGCAAACACATGAGGCAATAGAGATGACTCAACATGGGTCCATATTGTGCAGTTCTCCTGATATCCTATTCATTGTCTTGAATCTGAAAAGATAGGAAAACAGTAGCTATACTTAAAACGGTGTTGCAAAATAGTAGCACATATCAATAGCTCGGCATGACAAAACACGATCATCTGGACGAAGGGGATACTGACCTGCATGAGGAAGATTACATATAATTTCATAAGTCCTTGGTTGATTTCCACCTTCAGCTGCACTGCTTGTTTGCTCCTCCAGACATGACAGGATCGTTCCGCACTGCATTCAACAAGTCAACGTACGAATAAGCTAATTTCATCTTGCGGTGGTCATTGTACCTAGTTACGAATGTAGGAATACCTAGAGCACCATGAGGTTAGCTGACAGCAGGTAGATGCAGCCATATAAATTTTGTGCGGTGCTACCAAAATTGAGGTTTGTATACCTTCCCGTTATGAGAATTCTTCTTGAAGTTGGTAGAATGTGACGGCTTGTTCTTTGCATCAAACTTGCCTTTCCCCTGAGATTTGTTCTTGTTGTTTTGGGGCTGGTTGGGCTGGAAGTTCTTCTTGTGTACCATGTGGGCAGTAGAAGCTCCCTCAGCGACCCGAGCACGTGTGTCTTTTGCTCTCGCCTTCTTCTCAAAATCAAGAGTGCTAATGAGATTCAAAACAGAAAACTCATGTCTCTTGTTTTTCAGAGAAGTAGCAAAATCGTTCCACAAAGGTGGAAGCTTGGCAATGATGGTCCCACAACAAATTTGTCCGGCAACACACACTTAAAGTACTCAAGTTCCTTAGAGAGTGACTGTATCTCATGAGTCTGCTGAACAACAGAGCGCTCATCAGTCATCTTGTAGTCACAGAATTGCTCCATGACGTACAACTCGTTGCCAGCGCCCGAGGGCCCAAACGTGGCCTCGAGCGCAGCCCACATGTCTTTGCCGCTGTCAAACAACATATACGAATCCACAATGGAATCGTCAAGAACACTCAGCAGGGTAGCTTTGAAGAGGGTATCCATGTTCTGAAAAGCTTCCTGCCGTGTAGGATTAAGATCGCCCTCAGGCTTACCCTTAGTGGCGTCATAGCAGCACATGATCTGAAACCAATATACTGATCTTGTGCGCCACCTTTTATATTGCACCCCCTTAAAAGTAGGCGGCTTCAAAAGTGCAGCAAAACAACTCGGAGTAAATTGCCTGTGACCAGGTTTTTGGATTAGATTGTTGAATATATGAGCAATTTAGTATGAGATTTAATCCGAATCAGCAGTAAATAGATCATGGAGATAATTGGAAACATCAAAGTAATGATGCGGACTAAACCAGGAGGACAGAATCACATACTGTACAACGGGAGTAGAACCGATGTGGTTGATGTTGTCACTCATGTCGTTGATGAAGAGGTTACCGAGGTCGAGGAAGAAGGCATTCGTTGAGGAAGTCGTCGCTGGCAGCAGTCATAGGAAAGGCGGGGTTCGGAGGACTGCTGTCCCTTCTCGCGGTGCACGCTGGAAGGAGGGCTGGAGAAGAATTGCGTGCCGGCGCTAAGATCTGGAACGGTGCGAAACCATATGATACAATGGCGGCTAGGGTAGAGCATGTCAGGTCAGAGTATAATAGTAGGCCTTTGGCCCCCAAACCCCACGTCCAATTCAATAATAGTTCAAAAAAAGTCAATAATAGCCCCACCAAGGTTTGTCTCAAAAAAAAACCCGGAGTAATTAAGGCGTCCGTTAGTCCCTTTAGTATAAATACAATATCATTAATAATGGCCCCACCTTTTGTCTCACAAAGTAGAGTATGTTGGAGTACAACTGCCTACACGTTTACAATCCGCTTCTCTTCTCTCTCCTCTTCTCTCTCCTTCAACTAAGCACAAATACTATATTTAAATCTTTATAGCCTGCTTATGTCATCTAATTATAGTAGTACTTGCTCTAAAAGTTACTATCCACTGTGTAGTCTGAAATGCCGGGCGTGCAACGGGCGGTGCCCTCGGTCGGCGCGCCGCTTCAACGGCGGAAGCAGTGAGAGGTCGCGTCGCCCTGACTTGCCATCAATGTGGAGCGGCGGGCTCAGCTGGCACCGGGCGGGAAGCGTGCGCGGGATGGGGGAGGGGTTTTTGTTGGGCCAAGAAGGTGAGAAGCCAACTTGGGATCGGTCCGGACGGGGAAATATCATGTGCTCCCATACTCTGCATATGGCACTAGTGTATGTTACTACTCCCTCCTTTCCGGTTTATAGAGATGTTTAGAGTAACATAGTAATATGTTACAGTACAAGTTACTCCCCACTATGACCAGCCTTGGCCTCTCCGAGTGCTCCACCATGTATAGCTGCTAAGCCTGCCACGTAGGCATAAAATATGATGTGGCACCAATAAACTAAGCACCTTGCATTGAACACTTGAGTTACTAAGCCATTTAATGAACTTAGCACCTCATCTAAAGAGCATTAATAGTATAGCCAGTTGCTGGCTATAAGCCTACAACCCATCTTATAGTCAACATGTACTACAAAGTGCCTAGGAGCACGTGCTAGAGCTGGCTCTTCATGAAGAGCCCGTCACCTTCTCTCTCCTCTTCTCTTTCCTCCAACTAACCAGAAATATACTACTGTTTATTTCTTATAGCCTGCTGACTCAGCTCTATTATACTTGCTCTAAGCACATCTAAGCACTTGCTAGCACCCCCTTGACCGTGGACCTTGACGGTGTACGTCACCTTGTGTCTCATAATTTTCCTCGTCATCATCTGAGTCCTAGCAGATCTCACCCACATCATCATTAGCATGCAGCCGCCTTGATAGATAACGTGCGCAGAAGGAGTAGAGGCGACTGGGGATGCACCACCACCACGTTCTGGGCACTCCGTATGTGCTCGTGTGCGTGCAGCGTGCGTGTTTTTCCATTGGTGCTAGCTCTAAGGTCGAGGCTGCGGTCATCTTCGTCTCCGACTAGTAGTTGAGCAACGATGGCAAAGAGGTCATGCAAGAGATGCGTATGCGCCGTTGCGTGCGAGCTTCACCGTAGCACGATGAACCGGACGTCGCCGCGGATGGCGCACGCCTCCATGCAGCCGAGTGTGTGCGCATGCATGTGTTATTCGTGTGCATTCTGCGGCCGAGCGTGTGTGCATGCACGTCTTGTGTACGTGCGTTGTGTGCTCCATGCTGTGCGCGTATGTGCATGAGTTGGATCGGATGGAGTAAGTGCGTTCGCTTGTGTACATATTTTAGAGTGTAGATTCACTCATTTTGTTTCGTATGTAGTCCCTTATTGAAATATCTAAAAAGACTTATATTTGGGAACGGAGGGAGTATAAAACATCTTCAACTTAGCATCCTGATGTACCGTTTCTAGTGGTTAGCAAAAATTTCATGTTCTTTTAGTTGTTGATAGGTGGGCAGGCAGCAAAAAACAGGGGAGAACGCGCAAGGTTCCTTGCAGACGCTCCACCACGAGGTTCCTTGCTCCTCCTCGATCGTCGGAAATCTATGCTCTTCAACTCTTTTCTTTTACGTGAGCTTTGTTCATCCTTTTCCCAACACGCGAGACATCTAGCATCAAGGTGCATGTGTCATGCAAGAAAATGGAGATAATCATATAAGCAGTGCGTAAGTGAGTCATGCGGGGGGAAAGCGGGGGGAAACCATTTTCCGTAAGTGAGTCGTGCACTTCGATGGCACCTACGCAATATTTTTTCTCCTCGATGGCACGTGAAATGGCACGTGAATAGTGCATGTACTCAACGACGGAGCATGGGATGGTAGCAATGACATGGTCAGCCCTTTTTTGGAGAGAGTACGTACTACTAGTAAATAACTTTGATGTGTCCCGTCAACTCGCAGAACAACGAGAAGCTTGATTACGCCTTCTCCCTCGCCAACGCGTGCGCGGTGGCTCGTAGCACGAGGAGAAACTTTTGCTTACAAGCGGTGGACGTGCAGCAGTTCATTTGGTGTCAGATTGCCAGAAGCACTACTGTAGAACCAACGACTTCCGGAAGAGGCGAAGAGCCAAGCGCAAGGTCACCTACTAACCTTAGGCTAGGCATAGTGGGAGTAACATAAGTAAAGGTATCTCCTTTTTTTATTCTAGAAACAACCACACGCGAATATCAAGGTGCTGGTTACGTAGAACAAATTTCCTGTAGTCCGTGCTCAGCACTCCTCTATCTCTCTTCTCAGCCAGCCAACGGACGCGCGTAGCCCATCGTCTGTTTGCTCACATGCGGCCCCACATGTCAGTGAAAACGCAAGAGGACCCACTGAACCTGCACATCTTTCAGCTCGACGTGCTGGTGATGAAAAACAAATCCAAGAAAGATCTTCGGTGGCCGCTTTTGGAGTTACTCAAGAGTAGTAAGATTCTATTTACAGTTTAACCCAAGATGCACATCTCGTGGCTTCAACTTATCAACTACCACTCTATTTTCTTTCATGACACGACCTGGATGCTGGATGTCCCACGCGTCGGCAAAAGGAGGAAGAACCCGACCAAATCTTCGGTTGTGCTCTCGGATTAGACTAGTTGTGCTAACTTAAAATTTTTATTCTGTACTCCCTCCGTTCCAAAATACTGGACTTCCATTTGTCCAAAAATGGATGTGCCTATATACTAAAACATGTCTAGGTACATATATATTTTGACAAATAGAAGGCATGTATTGTGCAACAGAGGGAGTAGAATGGATGCAAGTTTTTGTATTGGGAAGAAGAGTACATCCATATATTGATAGAGCGTTGAAGTTGGCCTTACAAGTGGGACCGCAGTTGAGGAAACCGACTATCGGCAAACCCCCACCTCACCCGCCGCGCGATGGCTGAGTTAGAGAAACAATGAGGTTGGAGATATTGCTCTAGCACGGACTCCAAGAAATATGGTGTCAGATGGAAGTCATGCTGGTGGCGTGTGCCGTAATCCTGGACGTGAATGCTTGTTCTGGCCCATGCCACCCTACTACTCCTACTACTTACTATATAGTACTACTAGTATCGAGGATTCGAGGTGCTGGTTACATATGGCTACAGTAAAAACACCCGCACGACGTGCGAAGCATGTGAAGCTAGTACAAATAGTGTACTACTATTGTTGATGATTGTCCTCATCCGATAACCTATTGCAATGCACGTACAATTATGTATTGGGAAAATATTTTTTTGCCTCGTCGCACCACTCACTCACAGAAGCAACTCGAAAGCCATTCATAAATTTAGTAAGTTTATCACAGGCATATCATTTTATTACATACAACAGGTCATCAACCCACATCGAGCATGAGGATACATTATAAATACTAAAGTTTTCACCACACAACAAATAACAAGCAATGAAATGAACTTCAACTCAACCATTCCTCGGCGTTGGAAATGCTTGCTTTGAACCACAAGTGATTCTCTGGGACGGGGCATCTATTGTCGATCTCAAGACCAACGCAGGACTGATCATCCAGGCTGAAGCGGCCTACTATATCAGTACCAGGGTGGGGAACCACCCAAATGTCCGAGGTATAGACACAGTTGCTTCTCATAAATGGTGCTAGTAACGTTGTGTCAACAGCAGTTGGATCGCCTTTCACCATCATCGGATAGTTTTGTCCAAGGAAGAGCGAGTTTTCTCCAAGACTATCAATTCTTTACCAGGGAGAAGGTGTTGGCGCTAGCACACTAGTATCCATCCCGAATACCATGCAACGGGTGTTTGAATAGGTCTGGAGAGTGCGACCATGGGAGACTACACCTGCTTCCTTAGCAGTAACATCATCAGTGGGCTGTATACACACGAGAAGAGGTGATCCATCGGAATTAGTTGGCAGGCGCCAACGAGTATATGGGCGCTGCTCGTCCTCATGCTCGTGATCATCACCATCGTCATCTCCCCCTTGGTTATAAAATTTTTCAAGTATAGGTTGTGGAATTTTCACAGGACCATGGAAACACAAGAAGAAGGTTAACTAGTAAAGGGAAACTTGCTAACCCGCATGCATGTGGATGAAACAATTATAATTACAGTGGAAGACAAATGTGCCGAAATCATAACGATTCCATGCAAAAACAGTTCCACGAGTGGTGGCAGCAAACACAAGGCTCTCGTATTCAATTGCATCACAGTACTCATCCGTGTACAGAAACTGATTTTTGAGCAATGTCCATAGTTGTCGAAGATAGCAACAACTTCATAGTTGTTGCAATTCCAAGAGTGGGTGGGGACTCGAGAAATTGCTATCTTCCGTAGAAGACAGTCACCATGATTGTATTTGAACATGCGTACAATACCGGTGTGCTCAACCTCAAGGCATTCTGCTGAGATTTTTGGAAGTGGAACCCGGTCACGAGTGTACACATTCACAAGTTCCCACTCGCAGTTGGACCCAATGTAAACAACCCAATCTCCATTTGCGCCTGCCCAGGCCTTGCCCTCAAGCGATGGCATCTTAACATCATACGTATCATTATCAAGCGGCATCAACTTGCATAGGGCGAGGCCTCCATCGTGACGGCGCCAGTCATCAGGGTCATGGCGAAGAAGATAGGGGAGATCAAACCGTTCCTTGACTCTTGGGTTCCTTGTAATGATGTTATTAGTTGAGTCAAGAATGGGCTTGAACGAAACTGCCATGCTAGCCAAGGTGATGACGTCGCACCGATCAATGAGTTCCTCCACCACGTCATCTTTCAGATCGGGGCAAGAATAACGGGGTCGTTTCCGTCCTGTTCCCTCCATGGAGAAGACGATCGAACGATGGCAGAAGAAAGCGTGAAGGGCTGAAGGAAAATGGAGGAGGGAGAGGAAGAGCGTGCGACAGCAGTTCCAAATCGAGAGGGAAAGGAGAAGCGTCGGTGGACGGTTGCCAGTTTGCCACGGTTCACGAAGGGATGCCCCGGCCTACACGTTGGTTCAGAAATACTCCTACTACTCGCCGTCGTCTCACTGATATGTTGGAACGGGACCACATGTCAACGAAACATGGTGTGTAATTTCTCGTGAAAAATGCGATCTGGCCGCGTTGGCCCGAAGTGCCGCATTAGTTTTTTTGGAAAGTTTGCCGCATTAGTTATCGACCTTTATTTTTTTTAACATGCAATCTGAATGGATAGCTCCTGTGGTCATCACACGTGAGAGGATATAGTGATGGTTGATTCGCCCGAGCAACTTTACTGTGGGAATATGGGAGTACCAGTGGATTCAAGGAACAGAGAAATGATGGTTGCTTCGTCCGGGAAACTTACTGTGGCGAAGGTGGGGCTCTGTGATTTGACTGCTCACTAGTCATTACTACTGCGGCGCAACGACCGGGTGAATCTTTCCCTGAAGTTGTGTTGTGCACTCAATATTGCTGCATGGCAGGTGGAGCCGGATGAAGGATGTCCAACATGTCGGCGAAATGAAGTTGAATTGTTTCTAGAATTGCTATCAATCCTTCAGGATTTGTTTATATGTACGCATAATTTTGATGAAATTGTACTGTGATGCTATGAAGGTTTCAACTCTGGTTCCCGCAGGAAAAAAAGGTTTCAACTTAGGATTCATGTGTCTTGCCTCGAGATTATCTCGTTACAACATTCCATCAAATACAAATGAAACTACCATGGCTAATGCATCTCAATGGTTCGCAGATCAGCGCCAGTATTCACATCACAACTGAAGACAAAGTTGTGAGAAGGTGTACAAATAAAGAAAAAAAATATAATTGATCCATGCTGTTCGTAGGCATGGCTCCATTTCCTTGGCACAGTGTTCATTTCTTGGCAGCTAGTTTCACCCAGCTCTGTAGCCAAAAAAGAGGTGTATGAGGGACACCACAATCCGATCATTTTGTGCAGCTCTACTAAAATCGGGCGGACCATCCCTGTTTGCAAAGATATCCAGTCAGTGTGATTACAATAATAGTGGAACTAGATGATGAAACATAACACACATAAATAGAAGCTGATCACCTCTACGATCTCTCTTTAGGACTAACTTCTTGTCGGAGAAGATTAGGCACGGAGTTGGATGTGGAGGATAGCAAAACCAATCTCCCTTTCCGCAGTCCCACAGAAATGTAAAAACGTTGCCCGTGTGACATTTCGGCGGAACTGCACAAAACACTCTTCAGAAAAGTGATTTGTGCAGTTCACCAAAAGGTCGCAATAGCAACGAGGTGAAAATGGATAGCCCTATTTGCAAAAGGAGGTCGAAAGGAAACAATTACTGCCCAATAACACGAGTTGAAGACACATATGCCGACAAAAAAGAAGCATGTTCCATGTAAAAAGGGAAAGATAGCACATGGTGGTTTATCAAAAATGGTTTGAGGACGAGATTGCAAGATGGAAAGTACGCCGGCCGAGATACGGTTTAAGCAAACAACTAAAGAAGATCCACATGCAGCAACGTGGGAAGATGGGCAGTGGAGCAAGGACAGAGGAAGCTGTACCTGAGGGTCGTCGGGATGTTACTAGGAGGGCGCCGGCGGCCGGGATCTGCCCATACTGCGGCAGCGAGCAAGTGGCAAAGGCCCTACCGCGCCGAAGCTTGGTCAGAGAGAACGACGGGTACCGCAGATCGGGACGAGCTGCCTCAACGCCGTCGAATGGAGAGACGATGCACAACCTCCCTTTCCGCCGGCGGACGGGATGCGGCCGGATCACTGACCAACGCTGAGAGAGAGAGGCCACGGCGGCCTTGTTTGAGATTGTGTGACGAGACTGACAAGAGACAAACCCATTTTCCATTTTCCCTACGGCAATCGTTTTATATTCTGGGCGTGGTACCCGACCCTCCTTCGAGTAAAAACCGCTACACGCGTCAAATTATCATGTGGGCTTCCTTTTCGTACAAAAACGAACTGCACCGTGTACCCACGCGGGTGTGGCCGGGAAAGAGACGTGAGTACGTGCGTCCTGCGTGCACTTCTTCTTTAGGTGCAGGTACGTACGTGGGTGGGTGTGAGAGACATGGTTTGTGTGAAACAGAGGCAATGTGTTGATGATATCTCAATCAGAAAAACGTAACATATGCAATGTGTGTGAAACGGAGTCATGGACGTGAGATATCGATAGAATTGAAAACAAGGATGAAGTGTGTGGCTGCGCGATCGATAAAGAGTGCCATCGAATTTGTGTTTGCCCACGTCAAAGATACAGGGCGGCTGGCCTACTAGAATTTGAGAGGGTAGAGGTGCAGTTCTTCTCTGTGGCATGGATACCTACCTACAATGTTCGACTATCGGTGTGTGTGTGGGGGGGGGTAGAAACCGGTCGACTAGTATATGTCTGGGGAAGGAGAGAGACCTAGCTATGTATTGAGGTAGATCGATCAACATCCATGGATATGTGTAGCAGAGGAATAAGGTTGGGAAAAAGATGAAGGTAGAGCGTCGGAGGGTTGGTGGTGGAGTGGCGTCTCACAAATGGTGGGAGAGGCCTGCTAGACAAACGGAGGGTATGAGTGCAATATCAATAAGAGAGGGCGGGGGATGTCTGTCAGTCTATGCACGTGCGTGTGAGCACTACTAGGGAAAAGCCTAGCAGCAGCACGGGTTTTGGGCCTCTCAGTAGCGCGGGTGCCGGCGCTACTAATAAGGCGCTACAGCTAACGTATAGCAGTAGCGCCTGTTGTCCCACGCTACTGCTATACATGAATAGTTGTAGCGCTCTTTAGAAAAGGGTGCTACTAATATTATCTACAACGCTGTTTACAGGGAAGCGCTACTTGTAAGGCGGCGCTACTGCTAAATTTCCCCCCTCGCTACTACTAGTTTTATTAGTTTTTTTCCTGCATATTTGTTTTGTATTTGTTTTGTATTTGAATAGGCTTTATACAATAATCTTTAGCATATCATACACATACAAATGTAATCATAGCATATACATACAATTAGTCTCATCAAATCATGTCATCATCATAATCATCATCCAACATAAAGTGGTCTCTCATCATCAATCTCGAAAATAGCGATACAAGTCTCGATTACTTGCAAATACATCGTCATCTATCTAAACAATGATATACACGAGAAGAGCTATCACTTTGAGTACATGAGTTTGTATCCCTCTCTCGCATTAGCGTGAACCTAAACTAACTACTGCCTGTCGCTCAGAAACCGGAAACCGGTACACCTGGCCTGACACTCCGGCCACTTGTCGTATATATACTCCTGGCGTAGCACTTCTTCGCCATCTATGATCTATGCACCTGCATCGTCACATGAGTTGATGATATGCAACATATATAGTTGAGCAACAGAAAGACTTGGCAAAAATAGAAACAACATATCATAAGCATAAATAACAAAGTTCATCGTACCCAAAATGCCCTAACTAGAGTGATTTTCGCTAGTCGAGGAGGAGGACAGTTTAATTACATCACAAATAAAGTTTCACCGTGCATAACTCAAAGTTTTGTCATACAGAAAGTATGGACTAAACGGACACATTGTCATATATCGACAATCACTCCATCATGTTGTGCCATCCATCCATGTCAGGGAGATAGTCCTCGAGCTTAGTGAAAGGCTTCATGTTGAGACGCTGAGAGGCTATCCATGTTCGGACGTCTTCCCGCGACATTTGTCCTTCTCCGTAGAACATCCCTGTTTTTCCGACGACCTCCTTCATGATGATTTGGGCAAGTCCGCGCTGGATGTTATAGAACTCAGCTCGAAGTCGATGATCCTCGATATCTCCTATGTCCTTTGCCCATTGCAGAATATGGGCATCGCCAGATCTAGGTGACATGTGAAGGTTCTGGTGATCCCGTCTGTACTCTAGCATGTGGTGTAGGACATAGAATCCATCATTAAGAGAATCGTTCGGTTGCTGGATGCAGCAGAAGTCGGTCTTATGGCTGAAGGCGGCCCTGCCGCCCCTTCTCTTCTTGTCCCTAACCTCTCCACCCCTTGCTTGGTAGTAAAACATAGCACTGTCGAGAACATCTTTGATGTGGGTGTAATCCTTTTTGTGAATGTTCTTCGACGAGTCCAAGTAAAGAGCTTGGGAGAATTGGGGGTGGAGGATGATGAGGACGGCGCGCCCACCGCTGCGCAAAATAAGTACACCTCAAATTAATTAGCCTCCATCGTGCAAATGAATTATTGAAATCGAAGGAAGGATAGAAGCGTGGATGACTTACACGGGATGATAAGGCACGGGAATCGCTTCCTTGTCCTTATTGGCGATCATGAAACTGACGATGTAATCCCTCGCATATTCACGCTGCTCTGCACAGACTCCCAAGAAGCCCTCATGCATGTAGTACGGGTCAGCGACACAGATATGACGTATCTGCTCAACCCCAATGATGTAGTTCATGTGCAAGGCATAAAGGCGGACAAACGTAAAATCCAGCTTCTTCACGTGAAACATGTCGAATATGTAATCGAAACAGAGGAAGAACTTATCCGCGGGGAAGCTGTTAACGTACGACATTTGCCGCGGAACGTTAGCCACGTAGAGTGGGTATCCTGGATCTTTCGAGGCGATGAGGCCTTTCTCTACCCGCAACACATCGTCATGAAGTCTCCTTAGATCGCCGAATCTGGCCCGTAGCGCTGTTGCAGGTAGGATTGGTTGACCGGGGATATGCCATTTATCCGCATCGGGGATATCTATACGGTCCTGAAGCCGAGGCTGCTGAGGCGGCTGGATCATAGAATCAGCTTTTTTGCCTTTCCTCGCTCTCTTCCTAGACTTCTTTACTACCGGAAGGTCGTCAATAATACGTTGAGACAGTAATTCAGGCACCGACTCATGATGCTCAAACCCTGAGGAGGCGCCAGTATAGACATACTGTTCAGCGCTATCGTCATCCTCATCCTCATCCATGGCGACGTCATCAGCGACTAATGGAGCCTCCTCCTTACCCCGTCCGCTATCACCCAACCCGACACCCGACGCTAATTGGGTAGGTGGGGTGTTGATGTTCATACCTTGCTGAGGCTGCGTGCTCGTGGGTGTGCTCCCGGCCGCCTCCAGACGAAGCAGACTCTTTGGCCACAACAGGACCCACCCATTGCAACAATCACCAAGCAACCGCAGGGTCTCGTTATCATCCCCCACTAGTATTAGAGGAGGCAAATTCTCATGGCCCGGTTTGACACTGGCCACGGAAACCTTGAAGACGTTCGGGGGGATCGGCCGGCTGTGGAATAATGGTTCCTTCGGCTCCATTATCGTCACCTTCCCCACGTCCACCTTCTGTTCGCCGATGGTGTACAATATGGTGCACGGGGTTTCGTCGGCCTGCAAAGAAAAGTCTGCGACGTGAGACATCCGAAAGGCAACGAAAACGGGAGATTATACATTTATATTGAAGGGGGCCGGTGTGACAGATACCGTGAGGGCGTCGAGCTCAGCCAAAGAGGAGGCACCACTAAGCATGTCCGGTGCGGGAGCCGGTACGGGAGCAGGTGCGGGAGCCGGTGCGGGAGCCGTTGCGGGAGCAAGTACGGGAGACGGTGCGGGAGCAGGTGCTCCCAAGAAGTCAGCAAGGGGAAAGTCCTCTGCATTTTATTCTGGATTTTGCCTTGTCCAAGTGAAAACGCCCGTCACCAAGGAAGTAGACATATCTGCAATCGCCTGTTTTCCGTCAGCTATCGCTGTTGCGACTGTCTGAGATGATTTCTTCTCAACTGAAATCTCAACCTTCTTGTCGATGTTTTCTTCAGTTAACCTCCGTCTTTCCTCTCTCTCCTCCGTGGTCTCACGGTAGTAATTCTTCCACGTGGCGCCGTCTCCGACACCGTGCACGCGTCCATACGATGGTCGAGTATCCACCGGTTGTCGTTTCAATATGTTGAACACCCGGTTGAATGAAGTGTCCCACTTGGGCCTCGCCAATGCCTCAGACGGCGAGTCGCTTTCGGTCGCAATCCGGTGCTGCTCTCTCTGCAAAAGGCACAAGGATCGTTTACAAATATGACTAACGTGTGCAGTCAAATTGATCAGAAACTAAAATTACCAGCAGTCTCATGAACTCCGTAATGACCGGTGTTGTCTCGTAAACCTTCTTCACTGGGTCCCAACGGTGCCGGGCCCTTAGGACGTCACGCTCCTGCGGGACGGTGAAATCCACCAAGGGGTCTGGGATGCCCAGACTCGCGGCTTCCGCGTTCTCCTTGGCCCATTTGGACCTCTTTCCTCCATAACCACGGCTTCCGAGGTGGTGGCTCCCAATGTTCCTCTTTTGAAGCCCCTTCATGTACTTAGACTTTTTTTGGCAGCTTCGGCCTCGCAAGCATCCTTTAATATTTGAAACTGCTCTTCCGTGATTGTCGGATTATCCTTTACAATCTCGGAGTAGGGTTCCCCGTCGTTGATATTTGCTTTCACTCGATTTTTCCAGGCGGCCAACGCGTCGCTAAACTTGGTCATGACGTGTTTGTTTATCTTCTTCATTGCTAGGTCCTCGTCTGGATCTTCAGAATCCTTCTCATTCCGGCCCGGGAACAACAATATCTGGTGAAACTTCTTTAGGAGGGAGCTCCTCATATTTTCTATCTTCTGTAATTTCTCATCGTTGATGGTGGCGGTTGTCCGTACGATGTAGCCCATTTGATTGCCGTAGCACGCGCAGACTTCCTCTGTCAGGACCCCGACTCAATGCCACATCGATCTAGCATGTAACACCTCATATCACTTTGCGGCCTCACGCACGGTATTCCCACGGGTGTCGCCTTACCTTTGCCCGGGACCGTTTGCGCCTTTTGGCACACGTATATGACAGTGTCGCTAGCATCCATATGATAAGGAGCCCGGGCTGACATGGCTAGTCGTAAACCCAAAGCGGCACAGACTTACAGGGACAGGCATCCATGACCCAGCATCGAACGTGTCGGTCATCAGCGAGTGAATCCAGGCTGTAGCACTGGGCTAGCAGGACTCCGGTGAACCGGGCTGTAGCGGGCTAACAGGACTCCGGTATTCATCGCGTGACATTTCCCCGAAGGGACAGACACAGGAACAAAGAAGGACACATGCCGGCCAGCCTAAGTGTTCTGGAGCAGTAGCAAGCTACCATGGCTCGGTGGAAACACTAGGAGACATTTCCCCGTAAGAGAGGCTACTAAAGATAAACAACTAGATGGTCAGATCCCACACATACCAAGCATTTCAATAACATACACACAATATGCTCGATATGTGCAAATACAACATGGCATCACAACATGACTCTACGACTCAAGTAATTTATTCAATAGGCTCCGAGGAGCGCGATATTACAATCATGGGTCTCATGACCCAACAATCAGAGCATACAAGTCAAAGCACAAGCGGAAGCTATCATGTCTGAGTACAGACATCTATAAATGAAAAAGGCTGAGAAGCCTGACTATCTATCAGATCCTGCCGAGGGCACAAGATCGTAGCTGAGGTAACAAGCTAAACATCGAAGTCCACGCGAAACTACTAGCGAGACCGAAGTCTCTGTGCAAAAACATAAATAGGCAAACGTGAGTACAAATGTACCCAGCAAGACTTACATCAGAACTATCTACATATGCATCATTATCAACAAAGGGATGGTGGGGTTTAACTGCAGCAAGCCAACTTTGACTCGGTGGCTATCCTAAACTACGATGCAAGCGACTCTTTTGAGGTGGCGCACACGAGTCCACATATTCACCATATCAATACACCACTATGGATCCGCTCCCGTCTCCCTACGAGAACGCCATCCATAGCACTCACGCTTATCTTGCGTATTTTAGAGTATCCACTTTCACTTGTCTATGAACTGATATAAGCAACCCAGAGGTCCTTTTCCGTGGACACGGCTATTCGAATAGATGATATTAACCCTGCAGGGGTGTACTTCTTCACACACGCTCTCACCACTTACCGCCGTTTACACGACATGTACTCGGCAACCTTCAAGCGGAAGCCCAACGTGGGTGTCGGCCACGGCCTGCCTAAACACTCAAGTCTCTAGTCCAGGTTTATCGCCTATTCGGGTTCCATCCATGAGGAGATCCGGCCGGAGTTTCGCTCACAGCCCCGATGTGTACAGGGTTCCGTGACACCAAACGGGTGCCCGGTTTACCCGGCCACGTGCCTACCGCATCACAGCCCACCCCTACGGTCAGCGCTGTCCACGGCCTCCAGCATACTACAAACACCAGAAACTACTTGCAACTCCTGGACAGAGGACAAGGGTGATTAAGAAGCCGAGAGGGTCCATTGGTTTCGGGCCCAATGCGTGGTAGTAGCTGAATCATGGATCACAAACACAGAACTCAGTTCCTGAGGACGGCTGCAATGAGACAACCCACCATGTACTCCTACATGGCCTCTCACCGCTACCTTTACCAAATCGTGTTCACACACTTAGCTCACACACAATAGGACATGTTCACACACCTCTGATTCATCCCCGATGAATCAGACCTGACTCAACTCTAAGCAATAGCAGGCATGACAAACAAACATGAATGAGTAGGCACATCAGGGCTCAAACAACTCCTACTCATGCTAGTGGGTTTCATCTATTTACTGTGGAATGACAGGTCATGCAAAGGATAAAGGGGTTCAGCTACCGCAGCAAGTAACAGATGAATCGATGTTGTCCTAATGCAGTAAAAGAGAGCAGGAGCGAGAGAGTGGGATTTTATCGGAATGAACAAGGGGGTTTTGCTTGCCTGGCACTTCTGAAGATAACATTGAGTCCTCATCAGTGTCAACGATCACATCATCGGTATCACGTCTATCGAGAGGGAACAAATACCGGCAATACAGAAAGGAACACAATCAATGCAATGCACAATATGATGCATGATCATGACATGGCAAATGAATGTGTTTTGAGCTAATGCAACTAAAACCAAATTAAATGAAGTTGGTTTGAATACAAGATTCAAATTCAAACTCCATATGTGATTATTTAAATGCCCTTTACTTCATTTGCCCTAAACAGTAGTGATAAGTTGTTCTAACATGCATGAAAATGGTACAGATGGATTCCTTGAATTTTTCTGATAATTTTTCATATATAATTTATTAAATTTGGAGTTACGGTTAATTTTCTATGAATTTTAGAAGTTTTAGGCATTTTCTGGAATTTTCTGATTATTTAGAATTAAAATAATTCCAGAAAATGAATTATGACATCAGCACTGCGTCATGCTTGCATCAGCAAGTCAACAGGGCTGCCCCGGGTCAAACCTGACGTGTGGGGTCCACACGTCAGTGACACAGGGACTAATCCCGTGTTGACCCGGGCTGGTTAGCTTTGACTAAGCCCTAGGGCCCACTTGTCAGCGTCAGTAGGTGGGGGTTAGTGACTAATTAATTAAGCCACGTCGTCTTCGCCAGGGTTTCGCCGGCGGCAACCATTCCACACGGCGGGGGAGCGCCGGACTTGCGCTAGGGGCACCGGATCGACGCGCCAAGGGCACCAGGAGGTAGCCCGCGCCCGTGCGCATCTAGGGGGACCAACGGGAGGTGCGGGGGTGGCCGGAATCAGCAACGGCGGCGAGCGAGGCGGCGGCCGGAGCTCGGGCGAGGTCGGGTTTGGCGTTCGGGGGCACGGGAGGGAAGCTAGTGGCGGCTACGGGCTCCTGGAGACGTGTTGGGTGCGGTGGTGTGCTCGGCTTCGAGGTGCAACGGCTCCAGCCACGGTGGTGACGAGGCACGGCGGCGGCGAGCTCTCGGGTCCGGCGGAAGCGATGGCTAGAGCAGCCTAACGGCATGGGAAGAAGAGGGGAACGGTTCAGTGGCTCACCGCGATTCTTCTGGTGCTGCTGGCGAGGCAGGGGAGGCTCGGGGTCCGGCGAATCGACGGAGGGGAGCTTCGGTGGCCGGCGACGGAACGGCGATGGTGGCGGCGTTGCAGGGCTTCCGGGGGTCCGTAGCTCAACGTGGAGGTGGAGGGGGTTGTGGCGGAGCTCGGAAGCGGGTTGGGGAGGCGAGGGGAGGCCAGTGGCTACGGTGATGCCCGTCGGCGGCGGCGGTGGTTCTCGGGTGAGAGGGAGAGAGAGCAGGGGAAGAAGAGGAGGGCGAGGGAGAGTGAGAGCGGTGCGGGGCAGCTGCGTGGCTTCGTCCGGGGCATCGAGGGAGTCTGGGGGAAGCAGGAGGTGGCCAGCAGGGGGGGGGGGGGGAGGTGGGCGCGCGCGTGCCGGCGAGCGTCGGGCACACGCCCTCGTCCTTCTGTCCGAGGAGGAAGGCGACAGGGAAGGCGCGGGTGGGCTGGGCCGGCCAGAGGGGGGGGGAGCTGGGCCGGCTGGTGGGCTGCACGGGTGAGGCCAGGTAGACTTCACTCCTTTTATTTTTTTCCTCTCTGTTTTGTTTTAACTCTGTTTTCTATTTTGCAGGTTTGTTTTGAATTTGGTTTTGAAACCAATTCAATTTATTTTGCTTCTGACAATATTTTTAGGAGCTAAAAGAATTAAAGCAATGCTCCACAAAATATTTCAGAATTATTGGACCTATATTTATTTAACAGTAGATATAAGTCCAATTCAAATAGCTATGATTTAAATTCAAAGTCCCAAAAATAAATCCTTAAAAATGTTCAATATTTTGGTTGGGACCAGAACCCTTACCAAAAATTATCAAACATTTAAGAAGAGCCATTTGGAGCAATGAATAAGATTTCTAGGGTTTTTGCCCCTCTTTTATTTAGGGTTTTGAGGCTTCCAATAATTCCCTCAGTTCAAATTTTCAGAATTTAAATATGATGCACACATGAGCTAGCCTAGAGCACTACCAGCAGCTAGGGATGTGACAACTCACCCCCACTAAACAAGAATCCCGTCTCGAGATTCAAGCGTAGGGTAAGGTGAAGGGGGAAACACAACTAGTATAATCTTCACGATCCAGGGTGCACTTCAGTTGAACGTTGATCTGAACACCATCTTTGTCTTGTCGTCTTGCTCTGAGAAATCCTGTCAACATGACATGGAGGGAAGAAGGAGACTTTAGAAGGACTGATCTTTCGAAGATCGAACCACTCAGGATTAACCCACGGAATGGGACATAGCAACATCTCTCGAGCTGAGAGACGAAGCACGTACCCATAGGAATGGAGTGAAGCAGATGACGAAGGTTCACTAGGTAGACAACAATTTCATACCTAAGAAGGTGGTAAACGATTGTCAACGTAGCGAGGAGTTGAGTTGCCATGATACCATAACGATACACCTTAGGGAAGGTGACTCGTAGAGATATCCCCTTAAGTGGCAAAAAGAATTACTTCTGATTCAGAGATCATTGAAACTCTTTAAACCAGCCTAAGGCAATTCACAACGATCGTTTGGAGGGGGTCGGTAGAATGGCATACTCGGACTTGGATGATGTGGATTACCTTGTTGAAGACAACGCAATGGATGATTTTTGCTTATCACCGGAAATGGAAAGGACCCATGGTAGAGTGGCACATTGGCGGTGCAAGCTGGGAACAGAATGCAAATGCGGGAATGATTCTGGTAACTGGGGAAGAACCCAACAAAAGAGAGTGAATTCAATGTTTGAAAAGGTCATAGCATTTGCCGAGGAAACTGAGAGGAATCCCAGTTAGAGATGATGATAACACGTAGTGCTTGTGCGTGCTCTCAAGAACTTGAGCATTTCCACAATCATCAAGGTTTTACCAACATCCGTGTCAAGGATCCTGGCAACACAACATACTACCATGATGAATAGCGATGGACGATGCAGATGCAAAGGAGGATAACAGCTTCTCAGATTACACCTTAGCGAAGCCAAGGAACAAAATCTGGATGATCGACCGAGAGACATTTAGCACTCCGCTTCTAATGTTCTCCTTGATGTGCTAGTGTAACCCATTCATAGAAATGGTCTGGTATCTAGAACATCAAGTAAAGGTCGGACTTCGGAAAGACAAAAATCATAAGGCACAACTAGGGAGTAAATCCTACGAAATCCCTATGGGGGGGTGGCCAACTTCATCAATCAAGATATTATAATAACAGGTCTTCCGGCTGGGTGTGTTGGCCACGACATCCACTTTACCGGTTATCGCGCGACCAATATTATAATTCTTGGGAAATATTCCAACCATCATATCTGCCTGAGATTCAGATCTGGTTGGTGTCAGGATATTCCAGACTCATCGAGTCTAGGAAGAAAAACGGAAGTTTGCAACACAAATCGACGAGATGACGTTGCGAGATTCTCGGGGAATGAACTACGATAGCAAGCTCCAAAACATGAGCTGGTTCTGCTACAAACATGTGAACACGTTGTCCCAGACAAGCATTATCACATGGTAGTCTTACAATAAAACACTACCGAGTTCAGGTGGGAACCATCACCGTGGATAACGAAGTCCTTGCATAAGTCATATGATTAGCTCTTATGAAGGAACTTCTTCCCCTTGAACAAATCAATCAGTGGCTTGGTGTGCTCGGGACACATATGGAATGAAGGTTGCAAGTCTCCAGACCACAGAATACTTCGCACGTGTGCATGACTAATTTGGAATGATTCCAGGGAAACAAAACAATCTTCCTCAAATTCATGGCGGCAACTTGCATCATATGCACATGAATTAGGGAAAATCACTACTTTCATTCAAACATATGCTTCATGAACGAAACACGAAGAAATGCTTACACAAGTTTCCAACACTAGGTTGATGTTCAACATGATTCATGGGGGGAGACAAAATGCTACTGATGGGCTCAACAGCAACTCATCGGAATTTCCATATCACTGGACTTCCACCATCATGTGAACACGGTGATAGCATTGGTCAGACCAAAGATGTAATGGTGTATGCTCGAGGGATCAACCACGAGTAGGACAACATTACGAGCATCGTTGGTACTGATTTGATTTGACGATAGCCCACACTCAAATCAAGGGATTGATAAGACAATAGGTCCAGCAACTGATCACAGGGACCAATCGATGAAGATATCATCTTTCTTCAACACACACTACACAAGAATATCCCTTTGGAACGAACTAAGTCAGACAAGTTTTTATCTTCCAACTCTCCAAGTTGTTGTCCAGCTTAACCAACTAGCTCAGGGATATCTAACACCGATTCTTGGAAAGAAGGTGGTTCACAAGAAACCAACTTGATCACGAACTCAACATAGCGGTCAGGTGACAACCCGGTAACACCTCCAAGAAGATATTTGGAAAGTCACGAACCACCGGTATGTTACTAAGCTCGAGAACAATCTTGCTTTTGAGGGCAAGACGATATGATCAAATGAGTGAGGACTTGACAAGATCCTAACTCATCAATCGAAGGGTGCACCGAAATAAGGACTAGGTAGCACGATCAGTCTTAGAAGGATGATTCGAAAACCAACATACTAAGAATGAAATTATTATCCTTTAACTACCAAGCAACAGAGTTGCTAGCAGTATTGATTTCACACATCACAATTCATTTGTCGGTATTCCGGTTGCATCAACACGAGGGCCGAGGAATGAACAGTGATGGCACGAAGTGTCACTGTACCAAGAGTTCATGGGATGGTGTGCAATTCCTATAACAATCTCGATATAAAATATGTAATACTCCAAGGTAGAGCAGAACCAAAAGCTGGATTGGCATTTGATCTGCGGAATACAACTACTTTGACCCAATCCTAGATATGGAAGAGGTACTGGAGTTTGTTTCTCCTAGTCATTCCGGAATAGAATGGCTTGACAGACCACAAGAGTCATAGGCATCGATGAACGAACGCACGCATACTCTTGACTATCAATTGATAGACGAAGGTCAGTAGACAACTAAAGAGGGACAACTCAAAGGAACATATAACTTTCTGAGTTGTGGATGCATAAATTAGTATGTCGAACCGAGTTCAACATAATTCTTCCGGATAACCCATGCAGAAAGGTAGAACTGGCAGAGTCATAACATATAATGGAGAACTCATCAAGAATAATCCTGTTGTGATATTTCAGTTCAACGAGGAACTTCTGCCATAAGTAGTTCATGGTATTTGGAAGAAGAAGATACCACGGACTTCAAGGACTATCGCAAAGGTTACTAATATCCTAAAGGAACGAGCAAAACTATCAACATGAAGCAAGTAGGGTGAATCTCGGGTTCAAAACCCAGGGATAGAATACCTATTACTAAGTAGCATCACGGAATGCTTTCGAGAATAAAAGCCAGAATCTTCACACTAGGACACAAATCATGGCTAGACCACTAGATGATCCCCTAAGCACTTAGGGTCATAATAATAATTCCAACATATATGTCGAGCCAATAATTACCTCAACACACCGATTAGTGTGGTTAATCTGGCCCATGGGAACATCGGAAACAGAAGGAAGGGATTTGCAAATACATCGGACTATTTAGAAACCTGGGATGACTCGGACAGCATAACGGCTATAATTGCTCAAAAAGATTTGAGACAATCACAAAAATGGTGGCATAACCACTCAGAAGCACAATATCAAGGTTCCGAGATCAACAATTAACATACGGAAGTAGTAGGAACTGAACTAAGACTTAAATCCAACAATCTTATAAGTCCACTGATTAGTAACACGTGATCCTAATAGAAAGAAGAGATAGCCTAGCTCTTAATCCCCGCAGGAAAGATAAGATGACTCAGATCAGAAGGGCATGAGGTATAAGGAGTAAAAAGAGCCTTACGTTCCATCCCACAATCAATTCCCTTATATAACTAAAGAATTTCTAGACTCAACTTCGACCAGTTTGGCTTGGTAATCCTACAGGCAGTCAAGCTCTGATACCAACGCTGTCAGGACCCCGACTCAATGCCACATCGATCTAGCATGTAACACCTCATATCACTTTGCGGCCTCACGCACGGTATTCCCACGGGTGTCGCCTTACCTTTGCCCGGGACCGTTTGCGCCTTTTGGCACACGTATATGACAGTGTCGCTAGCATCCATATGATAAGGAGCCCGGGCTGACATGGCTAGTCGTAAACCCAAAGCGGCACAGACTTACAGGGACAGGCATCCATGACCCAGCATCGAACGTGTCGGTCATCAGCGAGTGAATCCAGGCTGTAGCACTGGGCTAGCAGGACTCCGGTGAACCGGGCTGTAGCGGGCTAACAGGACTCCGGTATTCATCGCGTGACATTTCCCCGAAGGGACAGACACAGGAACGAAGAAGGACACATGCCGGCCAGCCTAAGTGTTCCGGAGCAGTAGCAAGCTACCATGGCTCGGTGGAAACACTAGGAGACATTTCCCGTAAGAGAGGCTACTAAAGATAAACAACTAGATGGTCAGATCCCACACATACCAAGCATTTCAATAACATACACACAATATGCTCGATATGTGCAAATACAACATGGCATCACAACATGACTCTACGACTCAAGTAATTTATTCAATAGGCTCCGAGGAGCGAGATATTACAATCATGGGTCTCATGACCCAACACTCAGAGCATACAAGTCAAAGCACAAGCGGAAGCTATCATGTCTGAGTACAGACATCTATAAATGAAAAAGGCTGAGAAGCCTGACTATCTATCAGATCCTGCCGAGGGCACAAGATCGTAGCTGAGGTAACAAGCTAAACGTCGAAGTCCACGCGAAACTACTAGCGAGACCGAAGTCTCTCTGCAAAAACATAAAATAGGCAAACGTGAGTACAAATGTACCCAGCAAGACTTACATCAGAACTATCTACATATGCATCATTATCAACAAAGGGATGGTGGGGTTTAACTGCAGCAAGCCAGCTTTGACTCGGTGGCTATCCTAAACTACGACTGCAAGTAACTCTTTTGAGGTGGCGCACACGAGTCCACATATTCACCATATCAATACACCACTATGGATCCGCTCCCGTCTCCCTACGAGAACGCCATCCATAGCACTCACGCTTATCTTGCGTATTTTAGAGTATCCACTTTCACTTGTCTATGAACTGATATAAGCAACCCAGAGTCCTTTTCCGTGGACACGGCTATTCGAATAGATTAGGTTAACCCTGCAGGGGTGTACTTCTTCACACACGCTCTCACCACTTACCGCCGTTTACACGACATGTACTCGGCAACCTTCAAGCGGAAGCCCAACGTGGGTGTCGGCCACGGCCTGCCTAAACACTCAAGTCTCTAGTCCAGGTTTATCGCCTATTCGGGTTCCATCCATGAGGAGATCCGGCCGGAGTTTCGCTCACAGCCCCAAACGATGTGTACAGGGTTCCGTGACACCAAACGGGTGCCCGGTTTACCCGGCCACGTGCCTACCGCATCACAGCCCACCCCTACGGTCAGCGCTGTCCACGGCCTCCAGCATACTACAAACACCAGAAACTACTTGCAACTCCTGGACAGAGGACAAGGGTGATTAAGAAGCCGAGAGGGTCCATTGGTTTCGGGCCCAATGCGTGGTAGTAGCTGAATCATGGATCACAAACACAGAACTCAGTTCCTGAGGACGGCTGCAATGAGACAACCCACCATGTACTCCTACATGGCCTCTCACCGCTACCTTTACCAAAATCGTGTTCACACACTTAGCTCACACATAGTAGGACATGTTCACACACCTCTGATTCATCCCCGATGAATCAGACCTGACTCAACTCTAAGCAGTAGCAGGCATGACAAACAAACATGAATGAGTAGGCACATCAGGGCTCAAACAACTCCTACTCATGCTAGTGGGTTTCATCTATTTACTGTGGAATGACAGGTCATGCAAAGGATAAAGGGGTTCAGCTACCGCAGCAAGTAACAGATGAATCGATGTTGTCCTAATGCAGTAAAAGAGAGCAGGAGCGAGAGAGTGGGATTTTATCGGAATGAACAAGGGGGTTTTGCTTGCCTGGCACTTCTGAAGATAACATTGAGTCCTCATCAGTGTCAACGATCACATCATCGGTATCACGTCTATCGAGAGGGAACAAATACCGGCAACACAGAAAGGAACACAATCAATGCAATGCACAATATGATGCATGATCATGACATGGCAAAATGAATGTGTTTTGAGCTAATGCAACTAAAACCAAATTAAATGAAGTTGGTTTGAATACAAGATTCAAATTCAAACTCCATATGTGATTATTTAAATGCCCTTTACTTCATTTGCCCTAAACAGTAGTGATAAGTTGTTCTAACATGCATGAAAATGGTACAGATGGATTCCTTGAATTTTTCTGATAATTTTTCATATATAATTTATTAAATTTGGAGTTACGGTTAATTTTCTATGAATTTTAGAAGTTTTAGGCATTTTCTGGAATTTTCTGATTATTTAGAATTAAAATAATTCCAGAAAATGAATTATGACATCAGCACTGCGTCATGCTTGCATCAGCAAGTCAACAGGGCTGCCCCGGGTCAAACCTGACGTGTGGGGTCCACACGTCAGTGACACAGGGACTAATCCCGTGTTGACCTGGGCTGGTTAGCTTTGACTAAGCCCTGGGGCCCACTTGTCAGCGTCAGTAGGTGGGGGTTAGTGACTAATTAATTAAGCCACGTCGTCTTCGCCGGGGTTTCGCCGGCGGCGACCATTCCGCACGGCGGGGGAGCGCCGGACTTGCGCTAGGGGCACCGGATCGACGCGCCAAGGGCACCAGGAGGTAGCCCGCGCCCGTGCGCATCTAGGGGGACCAACGGGAGGTGCAGGGGTGGCCGGAATCAGCAACGGCGGCGAGCGAGGCGGCGGCCGGAGCTCGGGCGAGGTCGGGTTTGGCGTTCGGGGGCACGGGAGGGAAGCTAGTGGCGGCTACGGGCTCCTCGAGACGTGTTGGGTGCGGTGGTGTGCTCGGCTTCGAGCTGCAACGGCTCCAGCCACGGTGGTGACGAGGCACGGCGGCGGCGAGCTCTCGGGTCCGACGGAAGCGATGGCTAGAGCGGCCTAACGGCATGGGAAGAAGAGGGGAACGGTTCAGTGGCTCACCGCGATTCTTCTGGTGCTGCTGGCGAGGCAGGGGAGGCTCGGGGTCCGGCGAATCGACGGAGGGGAGCTTCGGTGGCCGGCGACGGAACGGCGATGGTGGCGGCGTTGCAGGGCTTCCGGGGGTCCGTAGCTCAACGTGGAGGTGGAGGGGGTTGTGGCGGAGCTCGGAAGCGGGTTGGGGAGGCGAGGGGAGGCCAGTGGCTACGGTGATGCCCGTCGGCGGCGGCGGTGGTTCTCGGGTGAGAGGGAGAGAGAGCAGGGGAAGAAGAGGAGGGCGAGGGAGAGTGAGAGCGGTGCGGGGCAGCTGCGTGGCTTCGTCCGGGGCATCGAGGGAGAGGAAGCAGGAGGTGGCTAGGGGGGAAGCAGGAGGTGGCCGAGGGCAGCGTCGGCGAGCGCCACGCCTCGCCTCTGTTCGTCCTCCTGGCAGAGGAGGAAGAGGACAAGGGAGGAGGAGGTGGGCTGGGCCAGCCAGGGGGGGGGAGCTGGGCCGGCTGGTGGGCTGCACGGGTGAGGCCAGGTAGGCTTCACTCCTTTTATTTTTTTCTCTCTGTTTTGTTTTAACTCTGTTTTCTATTTTGCAGGTTTGTTTTGAATTTGGTTTTGAAACCAATTCAATTTATTTTGCTTCTGACAATATTTTTAGGAGCTAAAAGAATTAAAACAATGCTCCACAAAATATTTCAGAATTATTGGACCTATATTTTTTTAACAGTAGATATAAGTCCAATTCAAATAGCTATGATTTAAATTCAAAGTCCCAAAAATAAATCCTTAAAAATGTTCAGTATTTTGGATGGGACCAGAACCCTTACCAAAAATTATCAAAACATTTTAAGAAGAGCCATTTGGAGCAATGAATAAGATTTCTAGGGTTTTTGCCCCTCTTTTATTTAGGGTTTTGAGGCTTCCAATAATTCCCTCAGTTCAAATTTTCAGAATTTAAATATGATGCACACATGAGCTAGCCTAGAGCACTACCAGCAGCTAGGGATGTGACATCCTCGGGCGCCTTTGGCTCAAAATTGCCGTCGTCCACCTCCGTGACCACCTGTCTAGTAGTACTGAGTTTGTTAGGAACCCGTTGCCTCTTTGCTTTCGGTTCTACACCGGCTCCGCTCCCCAAGGCAGCACCAGTCTCAGCGCCGGTCTCGATGCCGGTCTGAATCTCAGCGCCGGTCTCAGTCTCAGCACCGGTCTGCGTGTCGGTCTCAGTCCTCGATGCCACCGGTGGGCCCAACAACAACATCGGTTGATCGTCGGTAAGGCTAAAAAATTTGTCTGCCGCCCGGTAGACGTCGTCGCAATCACCAGAACCCTGTCCTTCATCGTTGCTAGCCATGTTTCCTATGATTAAATCTAGTCAATTAATTCTAGACCTAATAAAATGAATAATGACATAAAAAAGGACTATTGTTTTGTAGGAATGTTGACTCCTTCCTGGTGCGGCAAATCCCGGGCACTCGATATGTCCTAGTTTGTAGCACAAGTCATGCCGAAATTCACGGAAAATTTCGGCATGACCTTTGCTAAAAAGTGGACAAATCGAGAACCTGAAATTTGCCGGAACAGAAATGAATCAACATTCCGGTAAAAACATAGGCCACTCAACATCATTCCCTGGAAACAACAAAGCCACTTGGGCACAATCGAACAACTTCAATGAAAAGATATAACATGAGCAAACACTATTGAGGAATTTGCATATAACATGGCCACTTCAATGAAAAGATATAATCAACAATAATGGAATATGCAAATGAACATCAATGACATATATCATATAAAAACAATCTTGTTTTTGTTTACATAGCAACAATTAGTTTGACCAAGTTTTTGAAAAGAAAAACAATTCTGTTTTTTGTTTATAGCTAAATGCCATAGCTAATGTTTTTTATTTATAGCTAAATACTTTTGTTTTTTGTCTAAAGCTAAAAGTCTAGGAACTACATTTTCTCTCACCCTTTTGACCTCACCAAAATTTCCACAGCAAGACCTTAGTACCTACACCCAATTTCTTCAAAAATATTCAGGTCCATAGTCCAAATGATTCAAATTTCATTTCAATGAAATTTGGAACAAATTCAGGTCCACAGTCAAAATATTTTTTATAGCTAAGTGTTTTTTGTTTATACCCTCTGTTAATTTAAATCTAAATTCTACTATTATTTATATACCCTCTATTAGTTTAAAGCTAAATGGAATTACTGTTTAGGAATTTTCATAAAAATTGCCCTAGCTAATTTCCTAAAAAAATTGCTAATCATTTTTCCTAAATGCTATAAAATGCCTACTGTCCTAAAAAATCTAGGGTTTATATGAACACCTAGGGTTCATATGAACATCAACACAGTATCGACATATATATAATTGCCCTAGCAGAGAGAAATAGGAGGGTAGGGGACAAGAGAGGCATAGCCTTACGGTCGGCGGCGAGGGCAGGCTCTGGCTCGGGCAGCGGCGGTGAGGTCGAGGGCGGCGGCGGTGAGCTCGAGGGAGGCGACAGTGAGGTCGACGACGGCCTCGGGCGGCGGCTGTGAGGTCGAGGGGGCGGCCTTGGGCGGCGGCTATGTGGTCGAAGGCGGCGGGCGGCGGGGGTGTGGTCGAAGGCGGCCTCAGGCGGTGGCGGTGTGGTCGAAGGCGGCAGGGAAATGGTGGCGATGGAGCAGTTGGGGGACAGGGGGGAGTAGAGAGAGGGGGGGGGGGAAAGGACTTAGCGAAATTTTGAGCCCGGGCTACCAGGATTTGAGTCAAACTAGCAGTAGCGCGTTTTGCCGAAACGCGCTATAGTTAAGATAGCTATAGCATGTTCCATAGAAACGCGCTACAGCTATCCCTTTCTGATTTCTTTTTCTTTTTTTGTTTTCTTTACATTTTCTTTTTTTCATTTCTCCTTTTTCTATTTCTTTCATTTTCATTTACTTTTCTACTTATTTTTCTATTTATTTTCTTTTACATAGCAGTAGCACTCTACAGCAGAAACGTGCTACTACAATGTTTTTAGCAGTAGCGTGCTTCTGGGAGAACCGCTACTACTATTCCTAGCCTACCGGCACTAGTGAGGGAATTTTAGTAGTAGTGCTTTTTTGTGAAGATGAGCTACTGCTAAAATAATGGTTGTAGCGTGGTTTTGCAACAAGCGCTACTACTAAGTAGCGCTAGTGCCGAGTTTTGACCAACGCTACTGTGACGCCCGGATAATTAAGCTACAGTGATTCCCCGCTAATGATGCCACGTCACCACGGTTACTGTGATAAACTCTCGATAGTTCGGAACCGAAACAAATTCAAAATTTAAATAAATGAAAACAATAAAAGTTTTCTAAAATTAAAACAAAAATGTTCGGTGGTTGCCAAATATTATAAAGATAATTATGGTGTAAGGTTCACAATTTTATAAAATGCCTAAGTGTTTATAAATAAATAAAAACAGAAAAGAATATAAATAAAGAGAAAACAGGAAACAATACAAAAAAAAAGAGAAACCCCCCCTGGACCCTGGCCCAACTGGGCCGACCCCAGGCCCAGTCGGCCACCCCCATAACCCCCCACGCCCCAAACCCTAACCTACCCCACTCCCCACTCGCCCCCCACCCCCTCGCTCTGGATCCGGATCGGGAGGAGCCTGATCCCCTTCTCCCTCGCTCGGCGCCCGACGCCGTCGCCCGTCGCCGCCTGGAACTCGCCGGCGCCCTCCCCCACCGGCCTGCCTCCTCGACGCCGACGACGTCCTCGTCCCCCCCTCGACCCTCGCTGCCACGGTCCCTACCCCCCTGTGAGGCCCTCCCATCCTCTTTCCCCGCGCTCGCCGCGCCCATCGTCCCGCGCACGTCCGAAGCTTCCCGCGCGCCCGCGCCCTCGCCACCGTTCGCGCGAGCCCCCCCTGCCGTCACTACGGCCACCGCGCTTCGGCGCCTGCTGTCGCCACACCCACGGCCCCTCGCGCCACTCTCGCTCTGTCGCGGCCTCCCTCCGCCACGGTCACCGCCCTCCCCGCCCGCAGTCGACGCGCTCCGGCGCCGCCCGTTGCACGCTCGCCGCGCTCCCCTCGACCGCGCCCCTGGACGCCCCGGCCCGCGCTCACCGTGGCCTCGCCTGCGCCTTCCTGGTCCGGCGCCGTGGCTGCTGTTGCGCCCGCCGGCCACGCCCTGCCGTGGCCCGCCTCCCCTCTCGCCTGCAGCCGGCGCCCAGCCCGCCTCGCCGGTGCTGGCGCGCGCGCTTGCGGCGGCCGCCCGGGTTCGCCCGTTAGCGGGTGGCGACCGCACCCCGCACCCAACGCCCGCAAGGCCCCATGGGCCACTGACCACAGGGGCCCGCCCCCATAACGTTTTATTAAAAAAAAAGGGAAAACGAATTTAGATAAATATAATTAATAAAAATAATAATGAATAAAATTAATTAATTAATTAATTAATTAAGTAAATAATTAATTTAATTAATCCTGATTAATTAAACCTAATGACTAATTAACCTAATTAACTACTGTTAATTAAACTTAACTAAGATAATTAGTTAACAGGCACTAGCGAATGGGACCCACCCGTCAGGTTGACCAAGTCAACCCTGTTGACTGCTGACGTCAGCATGACATCATGCTGACGTCATAAATTCATTTTTCGAATTAATTAATTAATTAATTAAATTCCAGAAATTAATAAAATCTTTAGAAAATCATATCTTTTAATCCGTAACTCGGATTAAAATATTTTCAACATGAAAGTTGCTCAGAACGACGAGACGAATCCGGATACGTGGTCCGTTCATCCGCCACACACCCCTAACCTATCGAACCCGCAACTTTCCCCCTCCGGCTCCTCTGCCCGAAAACACGAAACACCGGGAATACTTTCCCGGGGTTTCCCCCCTTCACCGGTATCACCTACTACCGCGTTAGGGCACACCGAACACCGCGTATTGCCTTGTTATATTTTGTGATGCTTTGTTTGCTCTGTATTCATTATTTCTTCCCCCTCTTCTCTCCGGTAGACTACGAGACTGACACTGCTGCTGACCAGTTCGACTACGGAGTTGACGACCCCTCTCTCTTGCCAGAGCAACCAGGCAAGCCCCCCCTTTGATCACCAGATATCGCCTACTCTTCTCTATACTGCTTGCATTAGAGTAGTGTAGCATGTTACTGCTTTCCGTTAATCCTATTCTGATGCATAGCCTGTCATTGCTGCTACAGTCATTGATACCTTACCCGCAATCCTAAATGCTTAGTATAGGATGCTAGTGTTCCATCAGTGACCCTACACTCTTGTCCGTCTGCCATGCTATACTACTGGGCTGTGATCACTTCGGGAGGTGATCACGGGCATATACTATATACTTTACACTGTTACATTACCTGTGATACTGTTCGGAGTTGGGGGCTGAAAGGACAGGTGGCTCCATCCCGGTAGAGGTGGGCCTGGGTTCCCGACGGCCCCCGACTGTTACTTTGTGGCGGAGCGACAGGGCAGGTTGAGACCACCTAGGAGACAGGTGGGCCTGGCCCTGTTCGGCGTTCGCGGATACTTAACACGCTTAACGAGATCTTGGTATTTGATCTGAGTCGGCTACGAGCCTATACGCACTAACCATCTACGCGGGAGTAGTTATGGGTATCCCGACGTCGTGGTATCAGCCGAAGCACTTCAGACGTCAGCGACGGAGCGGCGCGCGCCGAATTGGACTGGAACGCCACTAGGCTAGGTCTGCTTTCGGCCGCCCTCGCAACGTGCAGGTGTGCTATGGGCGATGGGCCCAGACCCCTGTGCGCTTAGGTTTAGACCGGCGTGCTGGCCTCTCTGTTTGCCTAGGTGGGGCTGCGACGTGTTGATCTTCCGAGGCCGGGCATGACCCAGGAAAGTGTGTCCGGCCAAATGGGATCGAGCGTGTTGGGTTATGTGGTGCACCCCTGCAGGGAAGTTAATCTATTCGAATAGCCGTGATCTTCGGTAACAGGACGACTTGGAGTTGTACCTTGACCTTATGACAACTAGAACCGGATACTTAATAAAACACACCCTTCCAAGTTCCACAGACAACCGGTGATCGCTTTCTACAGGGCGACGAGGAGAGGATCGCCGGGTAGGATTATGCTATGCGATGCTACTGGAGATGCTACTTGGAGATGCTACTTGGAGATGCTACTTGGAGGACTTCAATCTACTCTCTTCTACATGCTGCAAGACGGAGGCTGCCAGAAGCGTAGTCTTCGACAGGATTAGCTATCCCCCTCTTATTCTGGCATTCTGCAGTTCAGTCCACTGATATGGCCTCCTTACACATATACCCATGCATATGTAGTGTAGTTCCTTGCTTGCGAGTACTTTGGATGAGTACTCACGGTTGCTTTCTCCCCCCTTTTTCCCCTTTCCTTCTTTCTGGTTGTCGCAACCAGATGCTGGAGTCCAGGAGCCAGACGCCACCGTCGACGACGACCCCTACTACACTGGAGGTGCCTACTACTACGTGCAGCCCGCTGATGACGACCTGGAGTAGTTAGGAGGATCCCAGGCAGGAGGCCTGCGCCTCTTTCGATCTGTATCCCAGTTTGTGCTAGCCTTCTTAAGGCAAACTTGTTTAACTTATGTCTGTACTCAGATATTGTTGCTTCCGCTGACTCGTCTATGATCGAGCACTTGTATTCGAGCCCTCGAGGCCCCTGGCTTGTATTATGATGCTTGTATGACTTATTTATGTTTTAGAGTTGTGTTGTGATATCTTCCCGTGAGTCCCTGATCTTGATCGTACACATTTGCGTGCATGATTAGTGTACGATTGAATCGGGGGCGTCACAAGTTGGTATCAGAGCCGACTGCCTGTAGGAATCCCTCTTCCAACTCCTTGGCCGAAGTTGAGTCTAGACATTGCAAAACTTTTACTAACATGGCTGTGTGTCTTACGGGCACACGTCGCCATTGGGTGGTAGTAGGATCTTTTACTCCTCGACCTTTACTCTGGGACTCTGATCTCTCCTCTATTCGGGTTAAATGAAGTTTACTAAATCTAACAATAGGATCTCGTTATCACTTTCACCCGGAGAGCCCCTTGTTACTGATGATCGTCTGCTGCACCAGAAGACCGTGAAGATACTCTCCGCTGTTAACCCGAGAACTTATGTTCATCGCATTTGCAATTCCCCTTCCACCGTCAACCCTTATGGATAACCACTTGCAGTTGTTATTCTTACATTCATCCCCAGTTGGTCTTGTTATTACCAGATACCTCGAAACACTCGTCGTTGTTTCGATAATCCTTTGAGCTTATCGCCTTGCTGTTCTTTGTCACCTGAATACCCCTATGGATAATTCTCGCACTTATCGAGTATCCGCTCATCCCCAAGTTGTTCATGTGTTTCACAATGGTCTTCGAAATACTAATTGATCCTCCAAAAATCCTTAATAGCTTATTGCTCTGCAATACTTGTCTGCTTGCATTATGGATGCTTTCCATATGTCTGGCAATATTCGTTAGTATCCTTAGGCACCGTCATTTTGATCCTATTGATTCAGCATGTGTGCGAATGCACACAATCATCTATCAACCCTTCTAAATTATCCTTCCGGCTCAGACATCATTTTTGAACATGAGCTGGTTCTCGACCAAACTATTTGTCGTCAATTGTGCCTCTGGTATATCCAACTTATCCATCCTTGATCAGAGCGACTGCTTCTGATCCTTTGTTTTGGAAATCGAAATTCCTTTATTATCTAAGCATCGAATTATTCCGATGTTCTATAATATGATGCCCGTGCATTCTTCTTCCTCTGGTTGTGTGCCGATACTCACCCCAGATCCTTTGTTGGATTTTATCCGACAATGTCCTTCATATTCAATAACCTTGAGCCTTTCCTAGGATGTATACCGCCTTTGGTAAATTGTATCCCCTGCTTTGTCAACCATGCTCTGCTATCGAGCTTGTGTTATTTACTCCTGAAGTTTGTGGTATATGTTCCTAAGAGGCCCGATGGGTTGGACATATGCCTTCTCTAAACTGTGTGAACCCGGAAACTACTACGGGTCATACTCTACTAGTGTTATGTCAGATAAAATTTCAACACACGATTTCGTTGAAGGCGAGAAGTGAATGAAAGATTATGTATTGAGGAAGTGGGAGTCGACCTTGAACCTTGTGTTCATGCCCATGGACGCGATGTATATCCTATCATGGAAGCTTCTTGTAATAATAACTATTTCCTTGATAACTAACATATGGTATCTGTGAATTGATCCCTTGCAACCGTGGTTCCGACCATGATTGTTCTTCTTTGATTCCATTTCTCGGACAAGTTAAAACAATTGTCTTCTATGGATCAATACACCCGTCCAATCTTTACTTTGATCTTGTGTCGAGTATTACCCCTGGTATCTCAAGTTTATCATGGAACTGCATAACTTCTTATGAGTTCTTCATCAAGTGCTACCTTCCCATTGATTCCAATTTTTCACGGGCTCTGAGTTATTATACACTCAAAGACACCGATAACTGAATCGAGTTCGCATTGCGATTCAACAAGTATTTGAACCCATCACTGCTTACAAATTTATTAATCCTTCAAGTCATTCCTAGCCTGATCGGCCATATCATTATCGTGCAACTTTTTAACTATACTACCTGGTCCTTCTTCCCGGAGCACAATTTTTGACGATGAGCTAAGCTTATGTTGATTTTCCTCATCATATCATTTCTCCTTGAACAACAAACTTGAGCTTGAGTTTGTGCCATAACTATGGTTCCAATAATCATTCGCTTCACCATTCGTTTGACTTGATGTCATCGCCGATCGATTACATCTTGAAATCTCTCGACAAAGTGCGTCGTGATCATCATCAACCTTATGAGCTCTTCCAGGATATCAATTGAATTCATGATGAGAAATACCATCCTTGCCCTTGATGATCTGTGTTATCATCGACCACTTTATTGCCTTCCCACCAACACAAGCTTGTTCGTGTTTGGTGATATACCTTGAGTTCCTTGATATCCAGTAATTGCCCTTCTTTACCTTGGGACATTAACATCTCTTATGACCTCAATGTTGTGAGAATTTCACTACCTCTTGAGAACTCTTAATACAAGTGATACTTCTCACCATCACCATTCTTTCTTGGTCCCCGTGTTGATTCCAACAAGTGAACGGTGTTGTTTGGATTCTTTCCTTCTATCAACCCTATTGCTTTCAAGTTAATGGTCGGCCGTTCATTCTTAGACTATTGATTATTGAATCACCATTCTGACATTGGTCATGCAACCCAACCCATATTTCGGGCGCACCTTTCAACCAATGTTTAATTGTGTATGTTTTACTCGAGCATACTTCATTACATCATTTGATCTGACAAATGCTATCTCCTTATCCACATAATTGTGGAGATCCATCTTTTGGGATACCTAGTTGAATTGTCGCTGAGTCCATCAGCCACCTCCTCATCCTCTCTTTGGTTTACTGATGAACTCTTGTTTCGAAGCCTTGCTTCCGTACGTTATTTCCCGAGAATCTTACAATGTCATCTCGACAATTTGTGTTGCACCTTTCTTCTCAGGCATCCTGAGTCTGAGGTATCCTCACTCCAATCAGATCTGAATCTCGGTCAGATATGATGGTTGGAACATATTTCCAAGAGTTATAATAACGGTCTTTATGTGACCCGGTAAGGTGATGTCGTGCCTAGCACAGCTGGCCGGAGGCCCTATTGTTATATATTCAGTTTCAGCAAGGTTATCCATTCTTCCATGAGGAAATGGTAAGACTTATTCTATAAGTTGTTTCCGATGGATCCTTTGTATCCAAAATCTGACATTTGCTTGAAGACCATGTCAATGCTATCTCGAAGCATGTCTGTGGTACTCCGATTTTTAACAAGAACATTTGAAACCCAATGTTAAATGTTTCCTGCCCAATTATCCAAACACCATTGAATGGGTAATGTCATGAAAATTTCTCTTCCCTTTCCTAAAGGGGTTTTCTACGCTATATCCCGTCATGAATATCATGCGTTGCTTGCCCTTGGGAAGGATATACCCCCTGATATATGTGTTTAAACACACTTTCCTTTTCATTGTTCTGTTTAATCTGATAATCTTATTTTCCTTTCCATTGGTTGGTTTAACCTTTCTTGAGGTCTATATAATCTAAGCAGTATTATTCTCCTGCTTATGTAAACACCTTGGTGTACAACTCTGTCAGCAAGACCCTGTTGAAATTGTCGATAGCATTTCGGTAACCACCGATGGACGAGAACTTTGCCTACTGGTCCGCCTCGTTCAACGAGCAGGAAAATGGTTCTCTTCGTCCCTCGTCCTTGGTACTGATGTTGTTGCCGACATAACTGATAGGCTATCCTCTGACATACCTTGCTTGCATGATCACGCAAGACGTCTCCGCCCTTCCTACCTTTAACCCACATGGTGGGCCCATAACCCACAGTTCCACATGATCGAAACCTGACTCTCCTGTACCCCCCTGTACCCAAGGTTGTTCCTCGCGCGTGGCCTCGTATGTAATTCATGAGCCACCTTCAATCTGGTATCAGACAAATACTTATTCTCGTGGCTTCGAACCCCTTTCACGCCACATATTAGACATCGAACGATTGCCTACCCGCTCGAAACTTCCCAGGATACCTCCTTACTCTGCTCTTTATATTTTCTTAAGTTTCAATTCGAGAGTTACTTCCGCCACCCTCCCCGATGTTATCGACCAGATAGTCAAACCTGCAGAGGTCCATTCTCTCGGGATACCCACCCTTTATCCTTTCGTAAGTACGATGGAACTCCGAAGAAAGGACGACAAACTTCATCATGATGACCCGAAGGAGAGGACTGAAGACATCAATGTAATAGGTCGACCTCTTCAAGAAGAGCTACTATGATCGAGAAGAATCGTTAGCATTTCGTAACCAGACCCCTTCCCCCTTATAACCGATCCTAAATCTCGGGACGAGATTTCTTGTAGTGGAGGAGAATTGTGACGCCCGGATAATTAAGCTACAGTGATTCCCCGCTAATGATGCCACGTCACCACGGTTACTCTGATAAACTCTCGATAGTTCGGAACCGAAACATATTCAAAATTTAAATAAATGAAAACAATAAAAGTTTTCTAAAATTAAAACAAAAATGTTCGGTGGTTGCCAAATATTATAAAGATAATTATGGTGTAAGGTTCACAATTTTATAAAATGCCTAAGTGTTTATAAATAAATAAAAACAGAAAAGAAAATAAATAAAGATAAAACAGAAAACAATACAAAAAAAAGAGAAACCCCCCCTGGACCCTGGCCCAACTGGGCCGACCCCAGGCCCAGTCGGCCACCCCCGTAACCCCCCCACGCCCCGAACCCTAACCTACCCCACTCCCCACTCGCCCCCCCACCCCCTCGCTCTGGATCCGGATCGGGAGGAGCCTGATCCCCTTCTCCCTCGCTCGGCGCCCGACGCCGTCGCCCGTCGCCGCCTGGACCTCGCCGGCGCCCTCCCCCACCGGCCTGCCTCCTCGACGCCGACGACGTCCTCGTCCCCCCCTCGACCCCCGCTGCCACGGTCCCTACCCCCCTGTGAGGCCCTCCCATCCTCTTTCCCCGCGCTCGCCGCGCCCATCGTCCAGCGCACGTCCGAAGCTTCTCGCGCGCCCGCGCCCTCGCCACCGTTCGCGCGAGCCCCCCCTGCCGTCACTATGGCCACCGCGCTTCGGCGCCTGCTGTCGCCGCACCCACGGCCCCTCGCGCCACTCTCGCTCCGTCGCGGCCTCCCTCCGCCACGGTCACCGCCCTCCCCGCCCGCGGTCGACGCGCTCCGGCGCCGCCCGTTGCACGCTCGCCGCGCTCCCCTCGACCGCGCCCCTGGACGCCCCGGCCCGCGCTCACCGTGGCCTCGCCTGCGCCTTCCCGGTCCGGCGCCGTGGCTGCTGTTGCGCCCGCCGGCCACGCCCTGCCGTGGCCCGCCTCCCCTCTCGCCTGCAGCCGGCGCCCAGCCCGCCTCGCCGGTACTGGCGCGCGCGCCTGCGGCGGCCGCCCGGGTTCGCCCGTTAGCGGGTGGCGACCGCACCCCGCACCCAACGCCCGCAAGGCCCCATGGGCCACTGACCACAGGGGCCCGCCCCCATAACGTTTTATTAAAAAAAGGGAAAAAGAATTTAGATAAATATAATTAATAAAAATAATAATGAATAAAATTAATTAATTAATTAATTAATTAATTAAGTAAATAATTAATTTAATTAATCCTGATTAATTAAACCAAATGACTAATTAACCTAATTAACTACTGTTAATTAAACTTAACTAAGATAATTAGTTAACAGGCACTAGCGAATGGGACCCACCCGTCAGGTTGACCAAGTCAACCCTGTTGACTGCTGACGTCAGCATGACATCATGCTGACATCATAAATTCATTTTTCGAATTAATTAATTTATTAATTAAATTCCAAAAATTAATAAAATCTTTAGAAAATCATATCTTTTAATCCGTAACTCGGATTAAAATATTTTCAACATGAAAGTTGCTCAGAACGACGAGACGAATCCGGATACGCGGTCCGTTCGTCCGCCACGCACCCCTAACCTATCGAACCCGCAACTTTCCCCCTCCGGCTCCTCTGCCCGAAAACACGAAACACCGGGAATACTTTCCCGGGGGTTTCCCCCCCTTCACCGGTATCACCTACTACCGCGTTAGGGCACACCGAACACCGCGTATTGCCTTGTTATATTTTTTGACGCTTTGTTTGCTCTGTATTCATTATTTCTTCCCCCTCTTCTCTCCGGTAGACTACGAGACTGACGGTGCTGCTGACCAGTTCGACTACGGAGTTGACGACCCCTCTCTCTTGCCAGAGCAACCAGGCAAGCCCCCCCTTTGATCACCAGATATCGCCTACTCTTCTCTATACTGCTTGCATTAGAGTAGTGTAGCATGTTACTGCTTTCCGTTAATCCTATTCTGATGCATAGCCTGTCATTGCTGCTACAGTCATTGATACCTTACCCGCAATCCTAAATGCTTAGTATAGGATGCTAGTGTTCCATCAGTGACCCTACACTCTTGTCCGTCTGCCATGCTATACTACTGGGCTGTGATCACTTCGGGAGGTGATCACGGGCATATACTATATACTTTACACTGTTACATTACCTGTGATACTGTTCGGAGTTGGGGGCTGAAAGGACAGGTGGCTCCATCCCGGTAGAGGTGGGCCTAGGTTCCCGACGGCCCTCGACTGTTACTTTGTGGCGGAGCGACAGGGCAGGTTGAGACCACCTAGGAGACAGGTGGGCCTGGCCCTGTTCGGCGTTCGCGGATACTTAACACGCTTAACGAGATCTTGGTATTTGATCTGAGTCGGCTACGAGCCTATACGCACTAACCATCTACGCGGGAGTAGTTATGGGTATCCCGACGTCGTGGTATCAGCCGAATCACTTCAGACGTTAGCGACGGAGCGGCGCGCGCCGAATTGGACTGGAACGCCACTAGGCTAGGTCTGCTTTCGGCCGCCCTCGCAACATGCAGGTGTGCTATGGGCGATGGGCCCAGACCCCTGTGCGCTTAGGTTTAGACCGGCGTGCTGGCCTCTCTGTTTTGCCTAGGTGGGGCTGCGACGTGTTGATCTTCCGAGGCCGGGCATGACCCAGGAAAGTGTGTCCGGCCAAATGGGATCGAGCGTGTTGGGTATGTGGTGCACCCCTGCAGGGAAGTTAATCTATTCGAATAGCCGTGATCTTCGGTAACAGGACGACTTGGAGTTGTACCTTGACCTTATGACAACTAGAACCGGATACTTAATAAAACACACCCTTCCAAGTTCCACAGACAACCCGGTGATCGCTTTTCTACAGGGCGACGAGGAGAGGATCGCCGGGTAGGATTATGCTATGCGATGCTACTTGGAGATGCTACTTGGAGATGCTACTTGGAGATGCTACTTGGAGGACTTCAATCTACTCTCTTCTACATGCTGCAAGACGGAGGCTGCCAGAAGCGTAGTCTTCGACAGGATTAGCTATCCCCCTCTTATTCTGGCATTCTGCAGTTCAGTCCACCGATATGGCCTCCTTACACATATACCCATGCATATGTAGTGTAGTTCCTTGCTTGCGAGTACTTTGGATGAGTACTCACGGTTGCTTTCTCCCCCCTTTTTCCCCTTTCCTTTCTTTCTGGTTGTCGCAACCAGATGCTGGAGTTCAGGAGCCAGACGCCACCGTCGATGACGACCCCTACTACACTGGAGGTGCCTCTACTACGTGCAGCCCGCTGTTGACGTCCAGGAGTAGTTAGGAGGATCCCAGGCAGGAGGCCTGCGCCTCTTTCGATCTATACCCCAGTTTGTGCTAGCCTTCTTAAGGCAAACTTGTTTAACTTATGTCTGTACTCAGGTATTGTTGCTTCCGCTGACTCGTCTATGATCGAGCACTTGTATTCGAGCCCTCGAGGCCCCTGGCTTGTATTATGATGCTTGTATGACTTATTTATGTTTTAGAGTTGTGTTGTGATATCCTCCCGTGAGTCCCTGATCTTGATCGTACACATTTGCGTGCATGATTAGTGTACGATTGAATCGGGGGCGTCACAGCTACTGCTATACCTCTGTGTATAGCGTTTTCCCTAGTAGTGGAGAGACGGGTCGGGAGGTATTCAAGGATGATGAGGGGAGAAGATATGGTTGTGGTAAGCATGCGTAACTACATAGGAAGATCAACCGTCGTGTGTCCGAGAAAAGGAGAGACATAACTAGCGAGGTAAGTGTAATTGTGCTTGGTGAAAACAAATTATAGTCGACCTAGATATATGTAGGGAGATCAGTTCATATACACGCCTGCATGTGTTAGAAGCAAATAAGGTCCGAAGAGGCAGACATGGGGAGAGAGTGTGGCTAGGAGGTGGTGCAAGAGGCCTACCATGTCGAGGGGGAGGAGTGTGCGAGCATGTGACTAATGAAAAGAGGGGCGGGAGTGTGCACCTGCGTGGAATCGTATTGGACATATGGGGGCATGGACGGTGAGAAGAGAAGAGGGGAAGTATATATGTGTTTGTTGTAGGCACACTTGGCTAGAGAGGTATATCGACCGGTGTGTGCTAGAAAGAAGGAGCCGGGTGCCTACACACATCGCTGGTGGACGACCTAAAGAGAAATAATGAACGTGCGCGATGGAGGGGACGCTAAGGGTGTGTGAGGGGGGCGGGGGGGGGGGGGGGCGTGTGCATGCACGATAGAAAGTTAGCGCTAGCTAGCTACAAATAGAAGAGGATCGTGAAGGTGTAAAAGACGAACAAAGATCATAATTCATTAGAAAAAGGTGGATACAGATACTTGAAGAAGATATCATAATGTACAACATTGATTAGAATTTGGGCTAATGTGTGGCTTTTGCAACTCAGGTCTAAATACTTGTCATAATGTAGGGGGCGGGGCACTATACTTTGTGTGATAAACACGATGTACGTATGGAACATGGTTTAGATTATGAATATATAGTTAGTAAATCAAATGTGCTATTATTTGGAATCAACATCAAGTGTATTCAAAAAATAGAATTTGAGTTCATGTAGTACAGATAGTTCATATCTATCTCTATAGTAATCATGTGGTGTGTTATTAAGGTAATACACGAATGATGGTTGAAGTTGGCAACAATCATGATTGTAGATTCTTATTGAAATAGAGAAACGAATTCAAATTTAGTTCGAATTGCAGCGGTAGTATAGACATTTGGAATGCACTAAAATGTTGGTATGAGTAGGTTACATGCATTATAGAGCAAAGCGAAAAAAATTAATCGGACATAACATGGATTCATACTCCCTCCTCCCATCTATATAGGGTGTAATGAGATTTTTAAGACCGCCTTTGACTATTGACAAGATTAATAGTACATGACATGCACAATGTGAAAATTATATCATTGAAAGAACCTTTCACAGACGAAGTTAACGGTGTGCTTTGTGTAAGTTGCATGTCATATATCATTGCTCTAATATTTGGTCAAAGTTAGCATCAAAAAACGCATTAGGCCCTATATAGATGGAAGGACGGAGTAGCTTTGAATGGCATTTGCATAGTAAAACGAGGCAAGACTGTCTCTTTGTGTCGTGTGAATAGTTTTATTTTTTTCGTTTTCTTTCTGGTTGAGGGAAGTGCGAATTGATTTGCTACGTACAAGTACAATATTACTACACGTTAGGTTTGTTATATCCTGAAAATTCAGATATCGTGCTCCCAAAACTGGCGCCTTCACAACCCGCGCCTTGCTATCCCGTAATTACAACGCGCGCAAAAACTCCCTCCAGCTGCCAAATCCTGACACGCGAAATCCCCCTTCTAACCCTGAGCAGAAAGGGCTGCTAGTTCAAATCGGTGGGGGGTACTTTTGTAACACACCCTACATTTTGGACAAGCGCGTCCGTAAGTCATGCTTCACCCCCTCCCATCGCCCCCTTTTCGCCATTCGAAATCCCAGGCCGCCATAACCTCTCCGCTCCAGCCGCGAAACCCCACCCTCCTCCGTCCGCCACGTCACCGCTGCCCAGCCGGAGCCTCTTCCTCGATGACGTCGTCCACCGCAACGGCTCGACGTCCCTCGTACACCTTCCCGGATGAGGATCCGTCGTCCATCTCAACGTCCTACCGGTTCAGCCGCCCCATCCTCCACCTCCAAGGAGCTGCTCCGACGATCGCCTCGTCTATCGCGGCTGCTCCATCCCCACAGCGCCGCCTTAACCTGCTCCACCGGAACCGCAACATCCTCACCGACTCCTCGGACGAAGCCGAGGCCTACTCGGCGCTACCAAAGAGGTTGTACACTCATCATATCGCACCTTTTCCTTAACTCGACCTCCCGGCGCCAACGGTGCTCCATCCTACACCCCCATGGAGCGGCTACCTTGAAGCCAGCGCCACGGGCGACATCTCCATGGCGGCTCTCCCCCAGTGCGAGGCCCCTTGGGCGGCGGCGTCCATACCAGCCGGATCTGCTGCTGCTGCGGCGGCTCTCGCTCGCTCGCTCGCGCTGCTGCTGCTGCTCCGGCTCTCATTCGCTCGCTCGCGCTGCTGCTGCTGCTCCGGCTCTCGCTCGATCGCTCGCTCGCCCAGCTGCTGCTGCTGCTCTCCCCCTCGCTCGTGCTGCTGCTCTGCTCCGATTAAACCACACTTCAGTCGACTGAGTCGACTTTTGGGTCAGTCAATTTTCAGGGGTTGGGGGGGGGCTCGCCGGAGTTAAGGAAGAACGACCCGCAGCGGGGACGGGGGCTCGCCGTAGAGGTACCCCACTATCTATCTTAGGGTTCAGGGTGGAGGGCCTAGAGGGCTGACCGGGGCGGTGGTGGTGAGTTGTTTCGGGACGGCAAGGCGGCGCTAGGGCCGGCGGTTCGGCCGGTGGTGGCAGGCGGCTTAGGGGTGTGCAGGTTGAAGATGAACTGCAGGCCCTCCCTAAACTACATGTCAAGTGTCTCTCTGCTACCATTGCGTTCAGTTTCGACAGTAGCATTCAGTTACCACAGTTAATTTCAGTTTCGACAGTTAAGTTCAGAGTCAACAGTTTTTACCTCATTTGTTGTAGTTAGGTGGTTTTTGGTGATGTTAATTTTACATCCATTTTTCATCATCTATTGGAGATGCTATTAGAATCCCACTTGAGATTGACGATGTTTGTCTTGTGCTGCTTCAGCCTTGACGTCTTATGGCTCACTGGAGCTGCTCCAACGACAGAATGATCCATCACAACAGAGCAGTGCCCTGGACACCGTCTACAGATTCCTCAGATCTTTCTCTACACCTCCGACAGCCACCTCTGCCTCAACTGCTTCAGCGACCAACCCAATGATGCTGAGGTCGACACGGCTACGGCAAAGATGTTGTACACTTGTTGTGTCACTTATTACTGTACATTCATGTCGATCCATTAGGGCTATTTTGGTTCAACGGAAAAACATAGCAATAGGGAATTTTCATATGGCACTATACTATTCAATTATTCATGCATTTTGTTGAAAGGAATGAAGCAAAACATCCATTTGGACCTACTTTTCAAAATCCTATGCATGAAAACAAGACCAAGTGCATTAGTGCCAGAATAACATTCTAATTGTACACGCTTTCATATGGTTTCTCTTTATTTGGCCATGTTTCTTTGCATTCCTTTGCTCTTCCAATTCCTGTAAACCAAACACCCAAGTTGATAGAAATCCTGTGTTTACAAATGCTCTGTTTACCATGTGCATTTTCCTATCCTATTCTGGTGTTTTTCCTATCCCCGTGTTTTAAGAATCATGCAAGCCAAGTGAGCCCTTACAGAATTACTTCAGTTACAGGTACCTGTCTAAGGGAACTTTGTGTGGTTTGTCCTGCTCCTGCCGCAACGTCGTCCACCTCACCTGAGCTGCTCCATCAACAGAAGCGTCCACCAAACCAGACATCACGACTCCTGACCGTCTTTCGCCGCCTCAGATCTCCTTCCCTGCCGCCGTCACGCACCCCAACGGCATCACCATCATCGACTCAGCAGATGAACCTGAGGAGTACATGGGTCCACAAGAGAGGTCGCACTCCTTTGTTTCTGCTTATGTTATGCATTGCTTAAACTTACCTGCTACTTTATCGTCTTGTTCAGCTCTTGGACTTCCAACTCAGGTCCAAATTCATGTTTAAACTTGAGTTCTAAATTAGTTGTGGGGCACATATCGAGGCAACAATGAATAGTATGTTTGTCTAATATTTGGTTCACCTAGGGTATGCCTATGTTGTTCATCTTGGGTGGGAAACAAATAGTAAAGCAATCATCATCTGTCTTTTTATTAATTTAAAGCAATCATCAGCCTGCTATCATTATTTTTGGATCCATCCACTGGTTGTTACCATCACTCTAAATTTTTGCATGCTCTCCATGCATAATCTCACCATATTTTTTTGTATGCATGTTAGATATTGTACTTAGTCATGTTGAACATGTAGAGAAAAAGAGAAGAGTTTTGTGCGGCAATACAATGTCATGCAGACATCGCTCCATGGTGGGTTCAATGGCAAACCCTCCCCACCCCTCTCCAGATTGTAATCCAGAGGAAGATATCTGTTCTGAGGCGGATTCAGACGCCGCTGACCACTCCTATTTACCCCCCAAGGTGTTTGCTCTACCTTGGCATGATGATGTTAGTCATATCATGCATATGTTGCCTTGCAGTGCCTACTTTTGACATCATATATGTCATCTGCTTAGTTTAGACATGTTCTGTAATGCCACCTGTTTAGTTTCTATATCATATATGGGAATTATGCAGTCTCATGTCTTTTAGCCAGCCATAATATATGTGAAATGTGCAATGCCATCCTGTTTAACCAGGCATCATATATTTGAATGATATCTTGCCCATCCTTTTCTTCATTACATTTCCATTTGTCGACAATGTTTGTACATTAAACTACTCTTCCTGTGAATCAGCCATTTGGGTGGGAGATGGAAAAATCTGGAGTGAAAACAAGGCCTTCAGAGCAGACAGTGCTACCTGTCGAAGCAGATCTCTTGTTGGGTCCCGATAGCTCCTCAGAGATGGATTCAGAGACAGATGACCAGTCCTATTCCCCTACTGAGGTGTATGCTCTAACTTGGCATGGTTATACTGCTCATATCATGCATACGGTGTCTTGCATTGCATAGTTTAGACATCATATACACAATATTCAACACCATGTTCTTAGTTCAGACATCATATCGAATGCCCTCTGTTTAGCATATAAATCACATATGTGAATTAAATGATGCGATCCTGATTACTTAGATAACATGTAGGTGAATTATGTCATGCGATCCTGTTTTGTTATTCATCATATCTTTGAATTATGTTATGCTATGCTATCCAGTTTAGATAGACATCATATATGTGAAATTATGTCATGCTATCCGTTTTAGTTAAACAATATACATGTCAACTATTTCATGCCCTCTTTTTTCCACACTATCTATTGCATCTATCTCTCATACAATGTCTGTACATTCAACTATGTTTCCTGTTTATCATCCATTTGAATTGGAGCGGGTGATGCCAGTATCTAGCGGAATAAAAACACGGTCTTCAAATAAAACAGTGCTACCTATTGGTGGAGATAGCACCCCGGTTGTACATGCACAAGAACCAGCCCTACCACACATAACCCAAACTCTCGCAGATTGTACCCCTACTGCGATGGACAGAGAACCAGCTTCACCCAATCTAACCCCAACCCCAGCCGATAGTAACCCAGTTCCTATTGACACAGCACCATCTCCACCACAGAGCTCCCAAACAAGAGCAGTTAGTAAGGCAGCTCCATTGCCCAAAGGGCCAGTACTATCACGGCGAACCCCAGCTCCACCAGTTAGTACGCCTATTCCTGTGGAGGAAGCACAACCAGCCAGTCGTAGTTTAGCATCTATCGCATTTGATGTTGTTAAATCGTATGTGCGTATCTTCCCATCTTGGAAATATTATACTGAAGATGAAGGAAAATGCCAGTTGCAGGTGTTTGTCCAGGAGTTATGTGTAAGTAATGTTATTCATGGCAATTACTTTGCTTCGTCCCATACATCCTACCTCCATGATGGTTATAATACAACAAAATTTCCCATTTTTCTCTATAGAGAAGGACCGATTTGGAAACTCAGGATGAGGTAACCTGTGCTAATACCTCTGCTATCTTCAAGAATGCTTGGTGGCAGTATCGGAATTACCTGAAGAAAACGTACTTCACCGGCAAAGAAACTCATCAAATTCCCTTACGTTCTCCTGAGACACATTTACTGGACGATGACTGGGAACGCCTTGTTCTGTACTGGTCCCGAACCAAGAATGTGGTAAGGTCTATGAGCTCATTTTCTATTTTTAAGTATTATATTCTTGCGTCTTACTGTACTCTGTTCATGTAGAACAAGTGCCTAAACCTGAAGAACAACTGTTCTAATTTAAGATTCCATTGCTATCATAGTTCAAAAAAGCGCTAGGCGTTAATTGTGCGTTTTGCCACCGCCTTGCACTTTACTGACCAAAGCGCATGCTTATGCGCAGTTATGCACAGATTAAGCGTAGTTATGCGCAATGCGTTTGCCAACGCCTAGAGCCTAGGCGCGCTTAAGCGCTCGCTTAGGCGCGCCTTTTTTAACTATGATTGCTTTGCTCTTGTATCATTGTATTTACTCATACAAACTTATTTTTAAATTGAAGGATCCAATCGAAACTCCAATGGCACGGCAGGTATGTTCACGCATGTTTCTTTAACAGGTTTGCTCTTATCAATAGCTCTTTTGATTTCAATTTCAATTGTGTATACAGTTGACTTTCATATCATGCACATTACTAGCATCACAACAGAGCCAATAGTGTTGTTGTACATGTAGACCCGTGGTACCCATCTGAAATCTTGTTGTGCCGTGTAGTTTCCCACGCTTTGTATTCTTTCACTGCTGCTTTGTCTTGAACTGATATGATTTGAACCGTGTCTCTATTTTGATTTGGCAAGACAATGCAGTGACCATAGGACATAGATATATGTTTGTTTGATGCTTTTATTATGTACTAGTACTTGGCAATAGAAGACTTGGTAGTTTAATCCTGTCCACCTTACTAATGAACTGGTTCACCGAAATGAGTTTCATATACTAGTACATGCTAAACTTGTTATGTGTCTGCTTGTTTCTTCTTTTAGAATGCTGACAGAATATTGGGGAAGAGTGCCTTATTAAGCAATGGTAAAGGAAGTAATGCAGATAAGGTTCAGGATAGTGACACATCCTTGTTGGTCTCCAACAAAGCTGATAAAACAGCTAAGGAAGACTATCTTGAAGACAGCGAGACAACCCCAAAGTCCTGTCTTGGTTTAGTGTTCGAGTTACTGGCCACTACCGCTTGCACAAGCTATTCAAACTCACTGTCTGAATCAGTTCGGTTTCTTGAGTCTCAACTACAAGCTGAAAGACATCGATCAGCTGTGCTGCGACAAGAAGCGGAAGGACTGCGGAAGTCCCTGGAGCATTCAGATGCATACTTTCTGGTGCAACAGCAAGCGTTGGAGGATTTTAGCGCCAAACAGGACAAAGCTAATCAGCTTGCTAAGCTTATTGCCAGCATGGTGGATACCCAGGATAACGTTTCTTGAGCTCTTCTGAAGTTGTTTCAGTTATGCTCTTGTTTTGCTGCCGCGTTTATTTGCACTGGTGGCCAATTTTGACGGCCAAGTGTATGTAATATGCTGCTTTGTTCCCTATATTTGCACTGGTGGCGAACTTTGATGCCCAGTGGATGTAATATGTGTAATAGCGGTAATAGGCTAGCCTTAATTGCTTGCTTATTTATTTCCTTATTGTCTTGTTTAGTTGTTTGCTTGTAGTCACTGCAGTTCTTTTTCTGTGTTTTTCTAGTGGCCACAATAGCCTATTTTTGGTAACTAGGCCAAAATAATCATGGCAACACACGGACTGTTGTAACCATGGGCCTCCTGCAGGCCGTATGATCCATGGGCCTTCGTTCGGCCATTGGAGCATTGGCCTTCTATACGGGCCGTAGGATCCATCGGCCTTCTATACGGGCCTTAGGGATCAATGGGCCTTCTACGGGCCGTAGGGTCCATGGGCCTTCTATGGGCTGTACTATCCATGGGCCTCATACGGGCCGTAGGATCCATGGGCCTTCTACGGGGTGTATCATCATTTCGCCAATCATGGGCCGTACTATTCGTGGACCATAATGGGCCGTTAATAGGCCGTATTTGATAACTCTATGAGAAGAGCCCAACGGGTTTTTTCTGACATGAAAACGGCCCAACGTATTAACGGTTCGCAAACGGGCCGACTGTAACGACGGGCTGAATTTGGCCCACAAGCAGAAAATGATAGTAATGGGCCGTATGTAACCGAATGCTGCAAATGAGCCCAAGAATGAATGGGCCCTGAGAAGGCCGAAAGATAACTTGGGCTGGAAATGGCCCAATGGAATTACGGGCCATTAATGGGTATAAAGTGATACACTGTTCAGTACGGGCCAGTTTCACCACGGGCCGTTAATGGGCCAAGAGTTACAAAGGTCCTCATATGGGCCGAAAGAAGTCATGGGCCACAAACGGGTCGGAAGTTAAAACGGGCTGAATCATATTGGACGGCCCAGATGATGCTACTGGGACAAATTCGGATAGGGGGTAACGGGCCCTGGGTTAGCGGGCTATAAATGGGCTATATGCGAACAGGCCGTTAACAGGCTTTCCGTGGGCCGGCCCGCCACCTTTTGACCAAGTCAAACGGGCCGTCCTTTTCACAGGAATGGGCCTTTGTTGGGCTGTGCCACGTGTTGCCGTATGATAGGCACCTTCGGTCCAATGAGCAGATGACATCTGTCCCAACGGTGAGCCGACACGTGTTTCCTCCAGCCAATGATGATTTTACACGTGGAAAATCCCCATTGGTCGGGGCTGTTAACGGGTTATCGGATCCAAAACCCGACCCGATAGCTTAACAGCGTTCCGTTACGGTGGATGCCACGTGTCGGTCACCCTTGACGAAAGCAGTTCTGTGATGCGCGATTTATCGTCATGGAAGTGGACACTTCCGTGATGATAATTTTGGTAATGTCATGGAACACTTCTACGACAGCACAGGTATGACTATCTTGATTCTGTCATAAATTTGTCATGGATGTACATGCATGACAAAAAACGCGACCTACTGTGATAAACACGTATCATCATGGAAGTGTATTTTTTTGTAGTGTCAGGGAGAACGCTTATACCTTGAAAATTAGTGAGAGATAATCTTATAATGCTACCGTCAATAAAAGCAGAATAAGATGCATAAAAGACAAACATCACATGCAATCAATATAAGTGATATGGTATGGCCCCCATCAACTTTGTGCCTTTGATCACCATCTCCAAAGCACCATCATGATCACCATCATCACCGGCGCGACACCTTGATCTCCATCGTAGCATCGTTGTCGTCTCGCCAACTATTGCTTTTACGACTATCGCTACCGCTTAGTGATAAAGTAAAGCAATTACAGGGCGATTGCATTGCATACAATAAAATGACAACCATATGGCTCCTGCCAGTTGCCAACAACTCTGTTACAAAACATGATCATCTCATACAATGAAATTTAGCATCATGTGTTGACCATATCACATCACAACATGCCCTGCAAAAACAAGTTAGACGTCTTCTACTTTGTTGTTGCAAGTTTTACGTGGCTGCTATGGGCTGAGCAAGAACCGTTCTTACCTATGCATCAAAACCACAACGATATTTTGTCAAGTTAGTGTTGTTTTAACCTTCAACAAGGACCGGGCGTAGCCACACTCGGTTCAACTAAAGTTGGAGAAACTAACACCCGACAGCCATCTATGTGCAAAGCACGTCGGTAGAACCAGTCTCGCGTAAGCGTTCGTGTAATGTCGGTCCGGGCCGCTTCATCCAACAATACCGCCGAACCAAAGTATGACATGCTGGTAAGCAGTATGACTTGTATCACCCACAACTCACTTGTGTTCTACTCGTGCATATAACATCTACGCATAAACCTGGCTCGGATGCCACTGTTGGGAACGTAGTAATTTGAAAAAAATTCCTATGCACACGCAAGATCATGGTGATGCATAGCAATGAGAGGGAAGAGTGTCGTCCATGTACCCTCGTAGACCGTAAGCGGAAGCGTTATGACAACGCGGTTTATGTAGTCGTACGTCTTCACGACCGACTGATCCAACTACCGAACGTACAGCACCTCCGCGATCTGCACATGTTCAGCTCGGTGACGTCCCACGAACTCATGAAACAGTAGAGCTTCGAGGGAGAGTCCCGTCAGCACGACAGCATGATGACGGTGTTGATGAAGCTACCGATGCAGGGCTTCGCCTAAGCACTGCTACAATATGAGCGAGGTGGATTATGGTGGAGGGGGTCACCGCACACGGCTAAAGATCAATGGTGAACTTGTGTCTTGGGGTGCCCCCCACCCCCATATATAAAGGAGCTAGGGGGGAGGCGGCCGGCCAGGAGGAGGGAGCGCCAAGGGGAGAGTCCTACTCCCATCGGGAGTAGGACTCCTCCTTTCCTAGTAGGAGTAGGAGAAGGGGGAAGGAGGAGAGAGGGGGAAGGAAAGGGGGCCGCCGCCCCCCTCCTTGTCCAATTCGGACTAGAGGGGGAGGGGGCGCGCGTCCCTGCCTTGGCTGCCCCTCCTCTTCTCCACTAGGGCCCAATAGGCCCATTATACTCCTCGGGGGGTTCAGGTAAGCCCCCGGTACTTGATACGTCTCCAATGTATCTACTTTTCCAAACACTTTTGCCCTTGTTTTGGACTCTAAATTGCATGATTTGAATGAAACTAACCCGGACTGACGCTGTTTTCAGCAGAACTGCCATGATGTTGTTTTATGTGTAGAAAAGAAAAGTTCTCGGAATGTCCTGGAAATCCACGGAGGCGCTTTTTGGAATTAATAAGATTTTTTGGCGAAAGAATTAATGCCAGGGGGCTTGTCGGTGTCAAAACCAGCGGATCTCGGGTAGGGGGTCCCGAACTGTGTGTCTAGGCGGATGGTAACAGGAGACAAGGGACACGATGTTTTTACCCAGGTTCGGGCCCTCTCGGTGGAGGTAAAACCCTACTCCTGCTTGATTAATATTGATGATATTGGTAGTACAAGAGTAGATCTACCACAAGATTAGAGAGGCTAAACCCTAGAAGCTAGCCTATGGTATGATTGTTGTTCATCCTACGGACTAAAACCCTCCCGTTTATATAGACATCGGAGAGGGCTAGGGTTACACAGAGTCAGTTACAATGGTAGGAGATCTACATATCCGTATCGCCAAGCTTGCCTTCCACGCCAAGGAAAGTCCCATCCGGACACGGGACGGAGTGTTCAATCTTGTATCTTCATAGTCCTGGAGTCCGGCCAAAGATGATAGTTCGGCTATCCGGACACCCCCTAGTCCAGGAATCCCTCAGTAGCCCCTGAACCAGGCTTCTATGACGACGAGTCCGATGCGCATATTGTCTTCGGCATTGCAAGGCGGGTTCCTCCTCTGAATACTTCATAGAAGATTGTGAACACCAGGATAGTGTCCGGCTCTGCAAAATAAGTTCCACATACCACCGTAGAGAGAATAATATTTACACAAGTTCAATCTGCTGACGTATTTCGTGGCATGACGTCCAACCACGGCCAAGCCTTTATTCGAATTGTTTTTATTGTTCCACCTCCGCATGTTTAGTGAAGCGGTTTCCTTGGCACGTCTTGTCAAAGCAGAGATCTGTCCCCTTATTCTGGGATTCTCATCAATACGGGCGTGGGTAACCCAACTGCGCCATTGATTGCGGCGCTTGGGAGATAAGCGAGTTTTGCCAGGCTGGTGGGGACGCATAGTTTCGTCCGCCCATATAAGGGGATAAGGATCCACCTTTTTTACCTATGCCTTCTTCCTCCTTTGCTTATCCATTTCCGCGTACTCGAGCTCCAGCGGCCAAGTCCGCACATCTTGCCTCGACCTTCCCCATCCATGTCCGGAGCGGGAGGCAAGTGGATGGACTCCTCCGTCACGGAGGGGCACATCAAATGGTTGAGGAGAGCCGGATACCTGCACAATGACATTGCGCACCGGCTTCCAGACAAGGGGCAGCTCGTCCCCACCCCCAGGCCCCATGAGAGGGTGGTGTTCCTTCCCCATTTCCTCCGCGGACGGGGCTTCCCACTCCACCCATTTGTCCGGGGGCTCATGTTCTACTATGGCCTGGATTTCCATGATCTGGACCCGAACTTCATCCTCAACATCTCAGCGTTTATCGTTGTGTGCGAGGCCTTCCTCCGCATCACACCCCACTTCGGCTTATGGCTGAAGACCTTCAATGTCAAGCTGAAGGTAGTGGGCGGCCAGCAGGCGGAGTGCGGAGGCGCCATGGTGGGCAAGATGCCCAATGTCACATGGCTCAAGGGCACCTTCGTGGAAACCTTCAAAGGGTGGCAATCGGGGTGGTTCTACATCACCGAGCCGCGTGACCCTGAATGGGCAGCGGCCCCCGAATTCAGATCTGGCATCCCCACACGGCTCACCTCCTGGAAAGAGAAGGGCCTGACATGGGGTGAATCGGAAGAGCTAACCGGACTCCAAACCTGCGTCCAAAACCTTGTGAACAAGAAGATCAAGCTCGTCAATGTGGTCCAGGTCATGCTCGTCCGCCGGATCCTCCCGTGCCAACAACGGGCTTTCAATTTGTGGGAGTTTGATCCGGCACAGCACCCAACCTTGAGCAGGCTCTTTGACACTACGTACGAAGACGCCTGGAGGGTGCTGTTCAAGGGTGCTGAGGCCCCCTCATCCGCTACCGAAGATCGCGGATTCAGCTTGCAGTGTCAAGCCAGCGAGGTAAGCTACTTTACCCTTTATGGGACATTTGTTTTTCATAGTTTGACTCTATGCGGGATCTAAACTCCCTTACCTTTGACAGACCTGGCAGAAGAAGTCCGGGCAGGTTAACTGTCCGGCTCCCTTACCAGAAGACCCAGCGGATGCCCGATTGACGGGGCTGCTGGTTCCGGCGCCTTATGTGGTGCCGGAGAAGAAGGCCAAGAAGAAGGCCACGGGAACCCGAAAGAGTTCTCGTCATCAGGTGTTATCGGACTCATCGTCCGATGACTCCGAGGCGGACTCCTCCCGTGAAGACAAGGAGGAGAAAAAGGAGGCTTCTCCCCCAGCGGGGGGAGAGAAGAAAAGGAAGGCCTCCCCAACAGGGGAGGCCGGAGGGTCCAAGAAGGGAAGGACCCTTCCTCCGGACTGTTCCACCAATGCTGACGACGGCGAAGAGGAGTGGCCTTCGAGGGCCAAGCCCCTGGCGAGATCGTAAGTGTCCGGATTCCAGAATAACTCATGATTTTTCTTTCGTCGCATAGTGTCTTCTAACGCCGCATACAACTATGTAGCCTGCCCAAGGACGATCTCCCCGCTTCGTCGAGCGGCTCCCTGGATTCGTCGAATGTGAATAGCACTTCACTTCCGACCGCCTCCTCCCCCCGTGACGCAGGCGACGCCGAGGTGGGGTCCTAGAAGGGGCCCGACCAGGAGGAGGTGGTCCTCGAGGCGCCGCAAGGCGACCTTCCGGACTCTGGGCGAAACCCCCGAGAGCTCTAAGTCCGGCCCTGTGCCGGACTCCGTACCGGAACCTGCAGTGGTTCTGAAGTCCAACGGGTGGTCCCTTCGTAAGAAGGGCAAGACTGCGACGCCAGTGGCCTCCGTCCAGCCGGAGGCACCAGATAATTTGCTGGAGGCACTCAACTGCGCTTCCATCAACGAGGAGCACCGCACTGTTATGGGTGCGGTGATTCAGAAAGTTCAGTCCGCCAAGAGCGGGCTGACTGAAGCCTGTACCAGCCTTCTAACAGGCTTTGAGGTATGTAATTAAGATATGTAAAATAGTACCGCATAGACAGTAGCCCCTGATGTTCAGTTCGGTCTTCGGAAAGAAAAGCCAAACTGAGGATCTAATAAGATATATGCAGGAGTCTAACATAAGTATGTCAATATGGGAATGCAGGCTGCACTGCTGACCTCTGTCGCACTGACTGCGGAGGTCAATGTATTGAAGCAGAGCCTCGAGCGGTCCGAGAATGAGCTCGGCCGTGCCAAGAAGCAGCTCAAGGACAAGGAAGGTAAGTAATACCTTATTAAAGTAATACCTTATAGAAAAGTATTTGGTTGCAAAAAATGACAAGAATGACGTGAGTATTGCAGGGGCCACGAACGAGGTGGCAACCCTGAAGGGAGCGGTGTCCAAGGCCGAAAGCAATGCGGCCGCAGAATGCACCGAGCGAGAGAAGCAGGAGGCGCGGGTGGCGGAGGTGCGGCAAGAGCTCCAGGCTCTCGTGGAAAAACACGAGAGTTTGGAGTGTGACTCAAAGACTCGAGAGTCCGAGCTCGCCTCGGCTCTTGAGAGTTCCAAAGCCGCTAAGGCCGAAGCCCAGAAAGCCCTCCAGGAAATTGAGGCGATAAAAAAGATAGCGACGGGTAAGGCATTCTTCATGCAAAGCAAGCATGTAAAAGTGAATTATCTGTTACTTACCCAAATTCGAAGCTCTCCAGGAGCGTTTGCAGATCTGCCCCGTAGTGTGTTCGATGCTGCCGCGTTCTACCGAGCCGAGGATGGGAGCTTGACGGAAAAGGTGTTCTGGTCTCAATATGCTGAGGCCGGACATCCGGTGCCCCTGAGCGACCAACTAAAGCAGCTGGTCGAGCTCCACAAGGTGGCCGAACAGGCCATGAAGGGCCTCATAGTTCGGCTGTGGCCTAAAGAAGCCATGCTTGGGTGCTACTTCGGTCTGGTGTGGCGGCTGGTGGATGCCTGTCCATGGGTTGAAGTCATCAAGCACTCCATCTGCATTGAAGGAGCCCATCAGGCCCTTGCCCTTGCTAAAGTGCACTGGGGCAGGATGGATGCCGAGAAGCTTGTGACGGATGGGCCACCGCCGGGCAAGGAGTATCGCACACCCGAGATGTACTATAAGGGTGTCCTAAAGGGTGCCCACCTTATAGCGGGTGAATGCTCCAAAGATGTAATTTTTGAGTAGGCTCGCATTTTGTTATCATGTGTGCTGAAAACTTTGTTCATATGTGCTAAGCAACGCTTGTTAATTTAAAATATTACCTTCTGTGCGGCCGTTTATCAAATTTGGGAGATGGCAAGTCGTTGGCTTCAGCCCCCATGCCACGAGTGCTGGGGTGTTCGGGATAAACTTGAGCGCTCTTGTTCCCATTTTGGGTCCTTCGAGGGAGGCGCTCAACACAACGAACGAGGCAACCGGACTTATAATGCTTGAACACTCCCACTTAGCCATAGAATTCTATAATTTTAAATTTTGACGAAGCCCCTAGTGTTCGAAAGGCCGAATTCAGGGCGCTATCCACCCCTGGGCCGGACAAAGCGGGCTCCTCGCTCTAAGCGGCATAAGTCTTTAGGGACTCGAAAAAACCTCTCGAACAGCGACCGGCTCTCACCCTATCATGACGGTCAGTTTTAGCTTTCTCCACTGAGATGCTCAACCCAGCTGAATTGGGGCACAATCGCAGTGGTTCTCCCAGCGCTACCTTTGCCGATATAATGGAACGTAAGGTACCAAAACATGGGAGCCGGGAAAATCCAACTATTGACCCAAGACATGATTCGGAGCCGATGCATATAATGCTATAATCGGGGTGCCGCACTTGTGAAAGTGTTCGGACTTATCACACCATATTTTGGGGAACTTAAGCCCCTGGTGTATTTGGCCGTACCAGAGCGTACGGATGCAACATGTCATAAGTGAACATATATGGATAAAAAGGAATGCAATAATAGGCAAAAAGCGATGCATTGCTTATTCAAAAAATAGTGCTATGAAAGCAGAACGATACAAATAGTGCGATAAGCAAGGGATGGGACTATTTAACATGTCCCCCTCCAGGGGTAGGCTGCAGGATGGTATGTAAAACAGGTATACTGCTCGTAATAGATACCACCTAGATACTCGACGTAGCTTTTCTGCTTCCCTGGCTGTTGCGTCGTGAATTCGGCAAGTCTATTGCCGGACAGGGCTTCTAGAAAACAGAGTCCTGAGAATAAGAAGAAAAAGCAAAAAAAGAAAAAAAAGAATGACACAATTGGGAGCCCCTGATGTGGTTGAGCCGCACTCTGGGCATGCCGTGGTCGTGCCCCTCCGCTTTTGCCCATGGTATCTCTAGGGCGTAGTTATGTACGCGTGGTACTGGTCTCGCGATTTCGCGAGGTCTGGGGTCGGGCCGCATTGCTACGCGTGCTCGGAACGTGCCAGGAGGTCTTGTTGTAGGTTACTCCAGGCGCGCTTGATGGTGTCCGGCCGCTTAACAGCCGGACTCGAGAATTGCCTTAAGAGGCTACTTTGTACTTCCGCCACGAGAGCCGCTGTATGCTCCTCCGTTCGGAGAGAGAGTTCGGTGTTTCCTTTGACCGTAATGACTCCTCGAGGGCCTGGCATCTTGAGCTTTAGGTATGCGTAGTGCGGCACCACATTGAACTTTGCAAATGCAGTTCGTCCGAGCAGTGCATGATAGCCGCTGCGGAACGGGACTATGTCGAAGACTAACTCTTCGCTTCAGAAGTTATCCGGATATCCGAAGACGACTTCAAGTGTGACTGAGCCTGTACAGTTGCCCTCTACACCTGGTATGACGCCTTTGAAGGTCGTCTTTGTGGGTTTAATCCTTGAGGGGTCTATGCCCATCTTGCGCATTGTATCCTGATAAAGCAGGTTCAGGCTGCTGCCACCGTCCATCAGGACTCTAGTGAGGTGAAATCCGTCGACGATTGGGTCTAGAACCAATGCGGAGAATCCGCCATGGCGGATGCTAGTGGGGTGGTCCCTTCAATCAAAAGTGATCGGGCAGGAGGACCACGGATTGAACTTTGGGGCGACTAGTTCCATCGCATATACGTCCCTGAGTGCACACTTCCGCTCCCTTTTGGGTATGTGGGTTGCGTATATCATGTTCACCGTCCGCACTTGTGGGGGGAAACCCTTTTATCCTCTATTGTTCGGCGGCCGGGTCTCTTCCTCGTCATCGCTATGAAGCCCCTTGTCATTATTTTCGGCAATTAACTTGCCTGCCTGCTTAAACACCCAACAATCCCTGTTGGTGTGATTGACTGGCTTTTTGGGGGTGCCGTATATCTGGCACGAGCGATCGAGTATTTGGTCCAAATTGGACGGGCCCGGAGTGGTTCTTTTGAATGGCTTTTTCCGCTTATCGGGTTTAGAGCCTCTGAATCCGGCATTGACTGCCGTATCTTCAGTATTATCGCCGTTAATGCGGCGCTTGTGCTTATTGCGACGTGACCTGCCGTTGCTGTCCTTGGTATCCGAACTACCACGGTTTTTGTTCAAGTTGTTACTGTGAGATAGCCAGTTGTCCTCTCGCGCGCAGAAGCGGGTCATGAGTGATGTGAGGGATGCCATTGATTTCGGCTTTTCCTTTCCTAGGTGCCGGGCAAGCCACTCGTAGCGGTTGTTATGTTTGAAGGCTGCAAGGGCCTCTGCATCCGGGCAGTCAACGATTTGATTTTTCTTGGTTAAGAACCGTGTCCAGAATTGTCTGGCCGATTCGTCTGGCTGCTGAATTATGTGGCTTAGGTCATCAGCGTCTGGTGGTCGCACATATGTGCCCTGGAAGTTATCAAGGAATGTGGCTTCCAGGTCTTCCCAACACCCAATTGATTCTGCTGGCAAGCTATTAAGCCAATGTCGAGCTGGTCCTTCAAGCTTGAGTGGGAGGTATTTGATGGCATGTAGATTATCACCACGGGCCATGTGGATGTGAAGGAGATAGTCCTCGATCCAAACCGCGGGATCTGTTGTGCTGTTGTATGATTCAATGTTTACGGGTTTGAAACCTTCGGGGATTTGATGATCCATTACTTCGTCTGTGAAGCACAATCGGTGTGCGGCGCCTCTGTATTGGGCTATATCACGACGTAGCTCAAATGAGCTTTGTCTACTGTGTTCGGCCCGGCCGGAATTGCTGTATCCGGCGTGACGGTTGTCGTCATGTATCGTGGGGCGCCCACGCGATCCGTAGATCGATCTTGTTTGTCTTGCCTTGTCCTCCAATATGTCTTGCAAGTCTGGCGCATTCCCCCGTGGCTTTGTACTTTTCGAGCGATGCCGGGGTACGACTTTAGTGGAGGGCCTAAAGGCCTCTCTGTCACGACCGCGAGGTGGCCGGTCGGCCGTATTGTGCGCTGGTGATGTAGGTTTAGGTGCTTTCTCCTCTAATCGGGGTAGTAGCTTGCGTTTTGGGTAGCTTTTGGAGGGGCGTTCGAGTTCATATTCTTCGGCCGCAAGGACTTCAGTCCATCTGTCGGCTAGCAAGTCTTGGTCAGCTCTAAGCTGTTGCTGCTTTTTCTTGAGGCTGCTTGCCGTGGCCATAAGCCGCCGTTTGAAACGCTCTTGTTCGACGGGATCCTCAGGCACGACAAATTCGTCGTCGACGAGGCTTGCCTCGTCTTCGGAGGGAGGCATATAATTATCGTCCTCTACCTCTCTGTCTGCCGCTCTCTCACGAGGGCTGTCTTCTCCATCCTCCTGCGCTGAATCCTACTGGAGGGGGTTGTCTTCGGCACTATCCGGGGTGTTGTTGTCTCCGGTGCTGGAATCTCCATTTTTGCTGTGGCGGGATTTAGAGCGGCGCTGCTGATGCCGGCGCATAGGTTGTTTCTTGGAGGGGTCATCCTCCGTTGTTCCATCGCCATTCCCATCCTTTGGGATGTCCACCATGTAAATGTCGTATGACGAGGTGGCCTTCCAGTGCCCTGTAGGTGCTGGTTCTTGGTCGTCTCCTGCATCGTCGTCCATACCGTCGATGTCTTCGGAGTCGAAGTCTAGCATGTCGGTTAAGTCATGGCTACGAAGTGGGTGGTGGGTGGGCATTGAATTTCTTCGTCTTCCGCATCCCAACCATCCTGACCATAATACGGCCAGGGCTCTCCTAATAAAGAGAGACACTTTAGCGAATTCAGGATGTCACCAAAGGTGCGAGCGCTAAAAGATGTCCGCGGCGGTGAACTCCATGATCGGCGCCCAATCGGATTCGATTGGCAGGGGCGCAGAAGGTTCGCAGTCCGGAGAGGAGTCCGGCACCTTGGAGTCACGAGCTTTACAAAGGACAGGGTTGGTATTCGGCTCTATCGCCATAGAGGTAGCAGCCCCCGAGGCGGTGTCCAGCCACCCGTCCTCGATCGGCGCAGTCGGCTCCGAGCTAGGGATAGGAGCGGACGCTGGTGCGGCCTCCAGTGTACTGTCCGGCGGTAGAGCTAGATCATACCCATCGAGACAGTGCGGTGCGCTTGGCTGTGGCTCGAATCCATCGAAGATCAAGTCTCCGCGGATGTCAGCCGTGTAGTTCAAACTTCCAAATCTGACTTGATGGCCAGGAGCGTAGCTTTCGATCTGCTCCAGATGGCCAAGCGAGTTGGCCCGCAGTGCAAAGCCGCCGAATACGAAGATCTGTCCGGGGAGAAAAGTCTCACCCTGGACCGCGTCATTGTTGATGATCGAAGAACCCATCAGGCCTATAGGTGACGACACAGAGGAACTCTCAATGAAAGCACCAATGTCGGTGTCAAAACCGGCGGATCTCGGGTAGGGGTCCCGAACTGTGCGTCTAGGCGGATGGTAACAGGAGACAAGGGACACGATGTTTTTACCCAGGTTCAGGCCCTCTCGGTGGAGGTAAAACCCTACTCCTACTTGATTAATATTGATGATATGGGTAGTACAAGAGTAGATCTACCACGAGATCAGAGAGGCTAAACCCTAGAAGCTAGCCTTGGGTATGATTGTTGTTCGTCCTACGGACTAAAACCCTCCGGTTTATATAGACACCGAAGAGGGCTAGGGTTACACAGAGTCGGTTACATTGGTAGGAGATCTACATATCCGTATCGCCAAGCTTGCCTTCCACGCCAAGGAAAGTTCCATCCAGACACGGGACAAAGTCTTCCATCTTGTATCTTCATAGTCTTGGAGTCCGGCCAAAGATGATAGTTCGGCTATCCGGACACCCCCTAGTCCAGGACTCCCTCAGGGCCCACAGCCTGTCCACGAGACAGGGGGCGCCCCCCCTAGGGCGCGGCTACCTATCTCATGGGCCCCCTGGACCTCCACCGACATCAACTCCAACTCCATATATTCACGTTCGGGGAGAAAAAAATCGGAGAGAAAGTTTCATCGCGTTTCACGACACGGAGCCGCCGCCAAGCCCTAATCTCTCTCGGGAGGGCTGATCTGGAGTCCGTCTGGGGCTCCGGAGAGGGGGATTTGTCGGCGTCGTCATCATCAACCATCCTCCATCACCAATTCCATGATCCTCACTGCTACGTCTTGAGCTTGCGTTGGTTTTCCTCGAAGAGGAGAGGGTGATGCAGCAAAGTGTAGCGTACGTATTTCCCTCAGTTTTGAGAACCAAGGTATCAATCCAGTAGGAGGCTCCTCAAAAGTCCCACGCACCTACACAAACAAACTGAGAACTCGCAACCAACGCAATATAGGGGTTGTCAATCCCTTCACGGCCACTTGCGAAAGTGAGATCTAATAAAGGTAGTATGATAAGATATTTTTTTTTTGGTATTTTGTAATATAGATGCAAAAAGTAAAGATGCAAATAAAGTAGATTGAAAGCAAATATGATAAGAGATAGACCCGGGGGCCTTAGGTTTCACTAGAGGCTTCTCTCAAGATAGCATAAGTATTACAGTGGGTGGACAAATTACTGTCGAGCAATTGATAGAAAAGCGCATAGTTATGAGATTATCTAGGCATGATCATGTATATAGGCATCACATCCATAACAAGTAGACCGACTCCTGCCTGCATCTACTACTATTACTCCACACATCGACCGACACCTTCCTGCATCTAGAGTATTAAGTTCATAAGAACAGAGTAACGCATTAAGCAAGATGACATCATGTAGAGGGATAAACACATGCAATATGATATAAACCCCATCTTGTTATCCTCGATGGCAACAATACAATACGTGTCTTGCAACCCTTTCTGTCACTGGGTAAGAACACCGCAAGATTGAACCCAAAGCTAAGCACTTCTCCCATGGCAAGAAAGACCAATCTAGTAGGCCAAACCAAACTGATAATTCGTAGAGACTTGCGAAGATAACTCAATCGTACATAAAAGAATTCAGAGAAGATTCAAATATTATTCATAGATAAACTTGATCATAAACCCACAATTCATCAGATCTTGGCAAACACACCACAGAAAGAGTTTACATCGAATAGATCTCCACAAGAGAGGGGGAGAACATTGTATTGAGATCCAAAAAGAGAGAAGAAGCCATCTAGCTAATAACTATGTACCCGTAGGTCTGTGGTGAACTACTCACAACTCATCGGAGGGGCAAGGATGTTGATGTAGAGGCCCTCCGTGGTTGATTCCCCCTCCGGCAGAGTGCCGGCAAAGGCTCCAAGATGGGATCTCGCAGATACAGAAGGTTACGGCGGTGGAAATTGTGTTTCGTGGTGCTCCTGGATGTTTTCGGGGTACGTAGGTATATATAGGAGGAAGAAGTACGTCGGTGGCCGCCCGAGGGGCCCACAAGACAGGGTGGCACGCCCTACAGGGGGGGCCCTCGTGGGCTGGGCCTCCGGTTAGTAGGTTAGTCCCAAAAATGATATAAATGTGTAAAATAAAGCCCATAAACATCCAAAAGGGGTAATATAATAGCATGGAACAATAAACAATTATAGATACCTTGGAGACGTATCCATCACCGCCGTGCGTGAGTAATTCCATCATAGGCTTGCTGGACGGTGATGGGTTGGATGAGATTTACCATGTAATCAAGTTAGCTTTTTTAGGGTTTGATCCCTAGTATCCACTATGTTCTGAGATTGATGTTGCTATGACTTTGTTATGCTTAATGCTTCTCACTTGGGCCCGAGTGCCATGATTTCAGATTTGAACCTATTATGTTTTCATGAATATATGTGTGTTCTTGATCCTATCTTGCAAGTCTATAGACACCTATTATCTGTTATGATCCGACAACCCCGAAGTGACAATAATCGGGATACTTCTCGGTGATGACCGTAGTTTGAGGAGTTCATGTATTCACTATGTGCTAATGCTTTGTTCCGGTTCTCTATTAAAAGGAGGCCTTAATATCCCTTAGTTTCCACTAGGACCCCGCTGAACATGGGAGGGTAGGACAAAAGATGTCATGCAAGTTCTTTTCCATAAGCACGTATGACTATTTACGGAATACATGCCTACATTACATTGATGAATTGGAGCTAGTTCTATGTCACCCTATGTTATAACTATTGCATGAGGAATCGTATCCGGCATAATTATCCATCACTAATCCATTGCCTACGAGCTTTTCATGTATTGTTCTTCGCTTATTTACTTTTCCGTTGCTACTGTTACACCTACTACAAAAACCCCAAAACATTTATCTTTACTTTTGCTACCGTTACCTTTATTATCGTACCACTTTTGCTACTAAATACTTTGCTGCAGATACCAAGTTATCCAGGTGTGGTTGAATTGACAACTCAACTGCTAATACTCAAGAATATTCTTTGGCTCCCCTTGTGTCGAATCAATAAATTTGGGTTGAATACTCTACCCTCGAAAGCTGTTGCGATCCCCTACACTTGTGGGTTATCAAGACTAATTTCTGGCACCGTTGCCGGGGAGCATAGCTCTATTCTTTGAGTCACTTGGGATTTATATCTGTTGATCACTATGAAGAACTTGAAAGACGATCGAACTACTATTTTGCCCTCAACTACGAGGGGAGGTAAGGAACTGCCATCTAGCCTTGCACTAGATTCTCCTTCTGTTATCAGTAGGCTTGCTACACCTAAACCTACTACTGCTATGAATTCTGATATGTCGCATGTTATTGATGATGCCACTTCTGCTATGCATAATGAAACTACTTCTGTGCGTGATACTACTTGCCATTAGGTGAATTTCTTGATGAACAACTTGCTAGAGTTAGGGGGAATGAAAATATTGAAGAACCTATTATTGATGATAGTGATGATGAAGGCCCCCCAATGATTATGTATTACCTGTTGTTCCTAAGGGTTATGTTATGAATGAAGCAGCTGCCATGGAAATTCTTGCTTGCAATGATAGAAATGATCTTAAGAAATTATTAGCTAAATGGAAGCAGCAGTCTCTTAATGCTAGAATGAAACCCGATCCTGCTTTTGCTACTTCACCTATCTGTGTTACTGATAAGGATTATGAATTCTCTGTTGATCCTGATATTATTACTTTAGTTGAATCTGATCCTTTTTATGGCCTTGAATCTGAAACTGTTGTGGCACATTTTACCAAGTTGAATGATATAGCCACCCTGTCTACTAATGATGAGAAGTCTCGCTATTTATACATCCTTAAGATATTTCCGTTCTCATTAAAGTGTGATGCTAAGACATGGTATAATTCTCTTGCTCCTGGTTGTGTGCGTAGTCCCCAGGATATGATTTATTACTTCTCTTCTAAATATTTCCCTGCTCATAAGAAACAAGTTGCCTTGCGGGAAATATATAATTTTGTGCAAATCAAAGAAGTGAGTCTCCCACAAGCTTGGGGGAGGCTTCTCCGGTTACTTAATGCTTTGCCCGATCATCCTCTTAAGAAAAATGAAATACTTGATATCTTTTATAATGGACTAACCGATGCTTCCATGGACTACTTGGATAGTTGTGCTGGTTGTGTTTTCAGGAAAAGAACAATTGACGAATCTGAAATACTATTGAATAATATGTTGACTAATGAAAATAATTGGACTCTTCCTGAGCCAGTTCCTGAAGTAATTCCTGAACCAATTGAGCCAACTCCTGAGCCTATTCCTAAACCCACTCCGAAGAAGAGAGGTGTTTTATTTCTCAGTCCTGAAGATATGCAAGACGCAAAGAAATCATTGAAAGAAAAAGGTATTAAAGCTGAAGATGTTAAGAATTTACCTCCTATTGAAGAAATACATGGTGTTAATTTACCGCCTCAAGAACCATATTGTCTTGATAACCCGACACAGGTAGTAAAGGTAAATTCTCTCTATAGATATGATAAAGTTGAAATACCCTCTACTAAATTTCATAGCCCATGCTTAGATGAGTTTGATGACTTTATGGCTAGACAAGAAAGTTTTAATGCTTATGTTGCTAGAGAGTTAAAGAATAATGCTTTCGAGATAGGATGCGTAGGCGATAATCTGGCTAGAGATAAAGATGAACTTCACCGCATTAGCAAATATGCTTTATGGTTGCTACTCAAGCTGAGCAAGTACTTAAAGCTCAAAATGATTTGCTTGATGATTAAATAATAAAAATGACTTTGCTGTTAGAGTGGCTACTAGAACTGGTAGAATGACTCAGGAACCTTTGTATCCTGAAGGCCACTCTAAGAGAATCGAGCAAGATTCTCAAAGAAATAATTTAGAGGCACCTAGTTCTTCTAAGAAGAAAAAGAAAGACGATAGGACTTTGCATGCTTCTAGTGAACCTACTGTAGACACACCTGAGAATCCCAATGATATTGCTATTTCTGATGCTGAAACTCAATCAGGTGATGAACTTGAACCTAGTGATAATGTTAATGATAATGTTCATGTTGATGCTCAACCTAGCAAAAACAACGATGTAGAGATTGAACCTGTTGTTGATCTTGATAACCCACAATCAAAGAATCAATGTTATGATAAGAGAGATTTTGTTGCTAGGAAGCACGATAAAGAAAGAGAACCATGGGTTCAGAAACCCATGTCCTTTCCTCCTAAACCATCCAAGTCAAAGGATGATGAGTATTTTGAGCGCTTTGCTGAAATGATTAGACCTATTTTCTTACGTATGCGCTTAACTGATATGCTTAAAGTAAATCCTTATGCTAAAGTATATGAAGGATATCATTACAAATAAAAGAAAGATACCGGAAGCTGAAATTTCCACCATGGTTGCTAATTACACTTTTAAGGGTGGAATACCGAAGAAACTTGGAGATCCGGGTGTACCAACTATACCATGCTCTATTAAAAGAAATTATGTTAGAACTGCTTTATGTGATCTTGGAGCCGGTGTTAGCGTTATGCCTCTCTCTTTATATCGTAGACTTGAATTGAATAAGTTGACACCTACTGAAATATCTTTGCAAATGGCTGATAAATCAACTGCTATACCTGTCGATATTTGTGAGGATGTGCCTGTTGTGGTTGCAAATGTCACTATCTTAACGGAGTTTGTTATTCTTGATATTCCCGAGGATGATAGTATGTCTATTATCCTTGGTAGACCTTTTCTTAATACTACAGGGGCTATTATTGATTGCAACAAAGGCAATGTCACCTTTTATGTTAATGGTAATGAGCATACGGTACACTTTCCGAGGAAACAATCTCAAGTTCATAGCATCAATTCTATTGAAAAAGTTCCAACTCTCATTTTTGGAGGTTTTGAATTTCCTCTCCCTACTGTCAAGAAAAAGTATGATATTCTTATTGTTGGGGATTTTCATATCCCCGTTGAGGTAACTTAGTGTTATTCGAAATTTCTCTGGTTCTGTGTTATTCGGAATGAGTTTGTTAACAAGACTTGATCAACCTTGTTAGTGGGTTCATTTTGATGATCACGAGATGGATGAAACTAGAAGGCAAAACCTTCTGTACCCTCCTTTTACTTTCTGTTATTTAGAATAAATATAGCAAAAATAGTATTATCTGTCTGTTTTCTGAATTATCTGTGCATTAGAAAATAGTCCGAAAATAAAAGTGCTCCAAATGCCCTGCAAATTTAGTATGATTTTCTCTGTAATATTTGAGGATTTTAGGCACTGAAAACACTGCAGGAGGGGCAAGCACCAGGCCACGAGAGAGGAGGGCGCCCCCCCCCCCCGTAGGGCGCGCCCCCTGTCTCGTGGGCCCCTGGTGGCTCCCCTCCACTTATGCCAGCACCCACACACTTCATCTTCTACCCAAAAAAATCCCCATCCAGCTCAAGCACGAGTTCTAGCTTGCTTTGCTGCGATTTTCGATCTCTTAGCTCAAAGCTCCATTCACAAAACTGCTTTGGGAGATTGTTGCTTGGTATGCGACTCCTCCATTGGTCCAATTAGTTTTTGTTCTAGTGTTTTATTCATTGCGGTGTTTTGCTGCATAGGTTACCTTGTTCTTGAGCTTGCATGTTAAATTTTTGAGGTCCCAAGCAATTCCAATGCATGATATAGGCTCTAGGCACTTGTAGGAGTAGTTGCTACCAATCTTGTTTAGTTTTATTCACTTTTGTCTTGAAGTTACTAAAATTTCAGAAATTTTCAGAAAAAGAAATATGCTTAGAAGAATTTACCAAGGAGGTTCCTCGGCAAAGAAAGGGCCAAGGATTGCTATATGTGAACTAGATGTTAATTTGCCAAGGGACGCAAATGTACGGGATTGTGAGTGGCCATCCGATTATTTTATGGTCGAAGCAGGCTTCAAGGAGGAATTTGACGCGTATGTGCATAATGACGAGCTGGAGGACTTCTTATAAGATAAGTGTCCTCAATATTATCAATTGACTGATTCCTTTGTGCGAAGGTTCAAATATATTTCTGCGCATAATTCTCTTAGTGTCATGTTTGATATTTATGATACATCTTATACCATGGATTTAGAGGATTTCAGAACTGCTTGCAAACTCCCTCAGTGGGTTAATATCAATGATCCTCGCAAATCTGAATTTAGAGATTTTCTTGCTAGTATTACTGCGGGAGAATCTAGGGACGTAACACAAGCTACCATAGGGAGCATCCATTTTCCTGCTATATATTATTTTGCTCTCTTTATTGGTAGAAGCATTAACGGTAAAGACGAAGCATGTCACATGTGTGTCCCTGATCTTTGTGTCCTCAAGAGTGCAGTGTCAGGTTTTAAAGGTTATAACTTGGGGGCAATAGTTGCACGTAGGTTGCAGAATAATAGTAGAAGGGGTGATTTCTTTGGAGGAATTTATGCAACTCGTGTGGCTAATTTTCTTAATATAGCTCCACGAGAGGGGGATATGATTGTACCTCCTATTTATTTGGATAAAGAAGCTATGTTTGATCATCATTTTCTTGAGAGGAATGAACAATTCCTCCATTATCGACTAATCTATGACAGACGCCACGTCGTCCCTATTACTCTTCCTGCTCCCTACCTTTTTGATTATCAGGCAAAAGGAAGATATGTTGTCACCAGGGAAGAAGCAACTGAATACGAGAGGGGAATGGAGGCAGCTCGCCAACACGCTGCTGCTCAGGAGGCGGTCGCCTCTACATCTCAGTACAACCCCAGTTTCTCTTATGGATATCAGCTAGGCGGTCATTGGTATTAGACTAACTTAGGCCAAAAGCCTAAGCTAGGGGGAGTATGTATTTCTCACCGACTTTACATTCATGTTCACACGCTAGTCATCGGTGCTTATACTCTTTCATTGTATTATCCATGATAGTTTAAATTTCTTTTTGTAGTTTTCTTCTTGTGTGTTTGATAAACCTTAAGAAAAACAAAAAAATTAATTAGTTTAATTTCCTTGCTTGTAGTAGAAATTAAAATGAAAACCCAAAAAGATTTCTAGTTCTTCTTTTACTTGTTGGGAGCTTTCCCGTGTAAATAGTTTTCTTTTCTTTTCTTTCTTTTGGGGGTCGAGAAGACCATATTGAAAATGCTTAGTGGCTCTTATATGCATGATTGTTTATTTAACTTAGAGCCCATATTACTTTGTCTTCTCTCTTGAGTTGAATGCTTGCAGATTCCAGCTTAGTCCAATGCACGTACACTCTTATTATTATACACATCGTTTGGTCATGCAAGTGAAAGGCAATAATGACGATATATGATGGACTTATTGGGATGAGAAAAACTGGTATGAACTCGACCTCTCTTGTTTTTGTAAATATGATGAGTTCATCGTTCCTGAGTCAGCTATTATGAAGTAAACATATTTGCAATGACATTTAGAGATTATAGTTGCTTGTGCCATGCTTGATTAGCTATGAGTTATAATGATTTACCTTGCGTGCCAACATGCTATTAGAATGATTATGATGTGGTATGATGGGATGGTATCCTCCTTTGAATAAATTGAGTGACTCGACTTGGCACATGTTCACGCATGTAGTTGAATCAAATCAACATAGCCGTCACGATATTTATGTTCATGGTGGATTATATCCTACTCATGCTTGTACTAGGTGTGAATTAATTTTAATGCATGCTTACGACTGTTGTCGCTCTCTCAGTTGGTCGCTTCCCAGTCTTTTGCTAGCCTTCACCTGTATTAAGCGGGAATACTGCTTGTGCATCCAAACTCCTTAAACCCCAAAGTTGTTCCATATGAGTCCACTATACCTTCCTATATGCGGTATTTACCTGCCGTTCCAAGTAAATTTGTATGTGCCAAACTCCAAACTTTCAAATGAAATTTTTGTTTTGTATGCTCGAGCAGCTCATGTTTCAACTAGGGCTGCCTATATCTTCCATGCTAGGTGGGTTATTCTCAAGAGGAGTGGACTCTGCTCCTCATTCACGAGAAAGGGCCGGTAACCGGGATGCCCAGTCCCATGATCCAAAAAGATCAAAGCAAATCAAAATAATTAAACAAAACTCCCCCAGGGCTATTGTATGTTGGAGGCACTCATTGTTTCGAACAAGCCATGGATTGATGCTTGTTGGTGGTTGGGGGAGTATAAACCTTTACCATTCTGTTTGGGAACTGCCTATAATGCATGTAGTATGGAAGATACAGCCATCTCATAGTTGTTGCGTTGACAACAAAAGTATGCCGCTCAAAATGTTATTCAATCTCTATTTTAAAATCAAGCTCTAGCACCTCTACAAATTCCTGCTTCCCTCTGCAAAGGGCCTATCTATTTACTTTTCTGTTGAGTCATCACCCTTCTTATTAAAAAGCACCCGCTGGAGGGCACACTGTCATTTGCATTCATTATTATTGGTTTATATTGGGTATGAATTGACTGGATCTCTTTTACCATGAATTACAATGTTTAGTCAGTCCTTGATCTTTAAAGGTGCTCTACATTTATGTTTTGCGGTCTCAGAAAGGGCTAGAGATACCATTTTGTTATATCATGTTATGATTATTTTGAGAAAGTGTTGTCATCCGAGTTTTATTATTATGGCTCGCTAGCTGATTATGTTATTGATATGAGTAATTGTGAGAGCTATGTGTTATTCTGAGTATGGTTAGTTCATAATAATTGTTGAAACTTGAATGCTGGCTTTTCATGTTACAACAACAAGAGCAAATAGAGTTTGTAAAAGTTTTTCTTTATCACTTTCAGTTTATCAACTGAATTGCTTGAGGACAAGCAAAGGTTTAAGCTTGGGGGAGTTGATACGTCTCCAACGTATCTACTTTTCCAAACACTTTTGCCCTTGTTTTGGACTCTAACTTGCATGATTTGAATGAAACTAACCTGGACTGACGTTGTCTTTAGCAGAACTGCCATGATGTTGTTTTATGTGTAGAAAATAAAAGTTCTCGGAATGTCCTGGAAATCCACGGAGGCAACTTTTGTAATTAATAAGAATTTTTGGCGAAAGAATAAATGCCAGGGGCCCCACAGCCTGTCCACGAGACAGGGGGCGTGCCCCCCCTAGGGCGCGGCCTCCTATCTCGTGGGCCCCCTGGACCTCCACCGACGTTAACTCCAACTCCATATATTCACGTTCGGGGAGAAAAAAATCGGAGGGAAAGTTTCATCGCGTTTCACGACTCGGAGCCGCCGCCAAGCCCTAATCTCTCTCGGGAGGGCTGATCTGGAGTCCGTTCGGGGCTCCGGAGAGGGGGATTGATCGCCGTCGTCATCATCAACCATCCTCCATCACCAATTTCATGATGCTCACCGCCGTGCGTGAGTAATTCCATCGTAGGCTTGCTGGATGGTGATGGGTTGGATGAGATTTGCCATGTAATCAAGTTAGTTTTGTTAGGGTTTGATCCCTAGTATCCACTATGTTCTGAGATTGATGTTGCTATGCTTAATGCTTGTCACTAGGGCCCGAGTGCCATGATTTCAGATCTGAACCTATTATGTTTTCATGAATATATGTGTGTTCTTGATCCTATCTTGCAAGTCTATAGTCACCTATTATGTGTTATGATCCGACAACCCCGAAGTGACAATAATCGGGATACTTCTTGGTGATGACCGTAGTTTGAGGAGTTCATGTATTTACTATGTGCTAATGCTTTGTTCCGGTTCTCTATTAAAAGGAGGCCTTAATGTCCCTTAGTTTCCGCTAGGACCCCGCTGAACATGGAAGGGTAGGACAAAAGATGTCATGCAAGTTCTTTTCCATAAGCACGTATGACTATTTACGGAATACATGCCTACATTACATTGATGAATTGGAGCTAGTTCTATGTCACCCTATATTATAACTATTGCATGAGGAATCGCATCCGGCATAATTATCCATCACTGATCCATTGCCTACGAGCTTTTCATATATTGTTCTTCGCTTATTTACTTTTCCGTTGCTACTGTTAGAACTACTACAAAACCCAAAAACATTTAACTTTACTTTTGCTACCGTTACCTTTATTATCATACCACTTTTGCTGCTAAATACTTTGCTGCAGATACTAAGTTATTCAGGTGTGGTTGAATTGACAACTCAACTGCTAATACTCAAGAATATTCTTTGGCTCCCCTTGTGTCAAATCAATAAATTTGTGTTGAATACTCTACCCTCGAAAGCTGTTGCGATCCCCTATACTTGTGGGTTATCAGTACTCTGGTATATGTCCGAACTTGTCCGGAATACTTTTGAAGTCCAAACATAGTCATCTGATATATCGATCTTTATGTCTTGACCATTTCGAGACTCCTCGTCATCACTACTAAAAATCCACATTTTACCTAGGGCCAAGTTCTTTGCCTAGAGCTTATTGACCTGCTCAAGGGATAGTAAAGCAAAGGAACAGTACACCCTAGGGGAAGATGATTTTCAGTCAAATGGCCCACTGAGAAACGGTGCGCAGTGCGAAAGGGCGGGCAGGATGCAAAAATTTCAGCCTAGTTAGGTCTATTCCCTCTTGAAGTGCCCCCAAAAGCCCAAACATTTCCCTCTTTTCCCCCAAAACATCCATCAGACACCGAGCCATGCCCCATCGCCGCGCCACCGTATTCAGCCCCATCCAGATCCCCAATCCATGGCCTCTGACTGCTGCCCTCCTACCCCTGCTGCCGTCCCCCTCATCGTCGGTGACTCCCTGCTCTTTCTCTCATCGTCCCCTGCTCCCCGGTGTCACCCCTGTTTGCTCCCCAAGCTCGGCCGCTCCAGATCCAGATCCGCGGCCCTATTTGCCACTGCTTGGTCGGGAGCATTTTATCTTGTGCTGTAGAACCTGGACCTCATGGCATACCCCTTTTTGTGTGTGATGCAGCTTCTAAGGAGTATCGTTGAATGGATCGATCGAGGCCGTGGAGGACAGGCTGCTAGTGCTGGCTGTGGAGGACGGGCTGCCGGTGGTGGCGTCGCTCAACAGCCGTCACTGCTGGCTGCTCGGATCAGACGACTAAATCGTCATCCACTCATCCAGATGACATTCATGGAGCCCTCCCCGCCTCCACCTCCACACCAGTCATGATGCCATGATGCCCCAACTGCCTAGGTGATGCTGCACTTGTCTCGTACTCGTGGCATTTTTTATGCATGACCAGTAAAGTGTATCAGATTTAGTATAATGTTACACTTCTGCACAAATAGTTGTTGCCATTTGCTGTGAATTGGTGTGTGCATTGAATTGCCTTGACTGTGAGTTAGTTATTTTGCGAAATGAGGCATTCAACTAGATGTTGGATTTGGATGATAGTGTGGATTTATAGGAACTAATTAGAAGCTGTAGAAACACATGGGAGGTTCATTCGAAGTTTGTAGCTACATACTACTCCATCCGTTCCAAAATAGATGACTCAACTTTGTACTAAAATAGTACAAAGTTGAGTCATCTATTTTGAAACGGAGGGAGTAGCAATGAACTGTTTGAGAGATCCCTCGCTCTACAACTTTATGATTTTATAGGCTTTTGCAGTTGCTTCTTTCATGTAGAGCTCAGGACATGAAGTGTATGGTTTTGAAATTCTCATGACTTCTGTTTGTTTGTAGAATCTTATATTTAAGGCCATCATGTCGACTTGACACTGTTTTCTTTTTGGGGATAGTCATAACTGAAGAATACTTTCTAGTTTCCCATCCTTGGGCATAGGAGTGATTTCCTTAGAACTGCATACATTCCAAGACATACAAAAGTAAGGTCAGGATCCCAGAACATTTGTAAGTACAATTTTAGAACCTTCAGGTAGTAGCGCTCTTTTTATTTTTGAATGGAAAAACATTATATATTAATACCTTATTAGATAATGCAATGTTCAGTTGCATTTTTCTAATCTAGGTTGGTGATTGTTCTAGTAGAGAATGTTGTTGGTTAAAGGATAATTTTCTATTTGTCTTGCACTATGGGATTCTTATTGATGAATCTATTTAGTATACCCCCTCCCCAGTTATGTTCATAATTGTTTCTATATTCTTATCTATGTTTAATTTCCTTTAGATTATTAGCTCAATCAGAGGGTTCTACTGTTTATAGACTAAATACTTGAAAGCTACTCTTCATCATCTTTATTTTCGCCCAATCTGATAGTAGCCTCAGATTCTCTACAAGCTAGATTTTGTATTATCCCTCTAGGTTCACACATTTAGGATGTAGAAAATTTATACATATTTGTGGGAAATGGTATCCTTATCATCTACACCAATTGTTAGAAAGTATATAATAATACAATCTATCCTGAAACTTTGGATTTTAGGGAGATATCCATGTTTTTCAATTTTATACACTGATGCACATGCCCATGCACTTGTCTTAAATATTTTTTTCCTCATATTACTCCGAAAACTATTAGCAATTTCACACGCTTTTAGTTTTTTACACATGCTATAAGAAAAGCAACATATGGTCTGTTCCATTGCCGATACATATTTATTTCTTCTGTCTTATGTGAGAAGTAATCAATCAATTGTCATTTTCCCTTGGAAAGAAAAAAAATTGAACCTAACTCTTCTGTTGCAGATTCTAGAAAATAGCCAAGAAATCCAGCTATCTTCATGTTTGCAGTTAAATGGAGACTCGGACATCAAACTTCAGTGTTTGCAGGAACAAATGCTCAATTGTGTTCGTGCCATTAAGTACAGATTGACAGGAACAGGTTGTTTCTAACATGATATATTAAGTCATGTATAGGTTGTCTCTTGGACGCCATAGTGATCAAAGAATTTTAGTTGCAGCAAAATCTATCAACGAAAGTACTTGTTGCCAACCGATACCTTATTACTCTGATAAAACCTGATTTTGTGTTTGATTAGTTCAGATTTTTGTAAATGCAGTGTGCTTCCTTTTCATTTATCAATCCTATTTGTGTGAGGCGTGTTAGACTCTATTTCTTTAGCATTAACGTTACATCTAATTATCATATGAGGGCAGGATCTTACTGTCATCGGGAGTAGCTTTTGCTTAGGTGGAGCGAGGTTCCACACACGTTTGATGTAGGATTGATGAGTAAGGGCTTGCTGCTAGTACCAGCAGTGAAACCCATGCGTGACATTACTGCATTATCTGCACACATCCTTTTTCTGTTTTAATAATGAGATAACTATTATTTGGTTTCAGTTCCATGTTTATTTTTCTTTTAAGTAACGCGACTTGCTGATATGTTGTACATCATGTTATTTGTCTACTGTAAGTATTACTGAAATACGTTATATATAGGTAAGAGAAGAAGATGATGCAAAGGCGATAAAATGTTTCCAATGTTAAATGTAAAAGGACATGAGCCTTGTTTAAGGTAACTTCTCATGTTAGTATTTGGTGCGAGATCAGTCTTTTTTGCTCAGCTGCTTGATGATTCTATTTCTTTTGGTGCTCTAATTTACATCCAACGTAGGGCATCTTTGGTTTGGCCTCATCATCAAATGTATGTTATGAGCTACTGGAGTTTCTGTTGAGTCGCTGAAGCACACACGTGAAGATGATGTTGAGCGTAACCACAAGAGATTGAAAATTATAGTGATAGAGGTTGACGATGACGTGTAGATGGACAACAGGCTAGCTCTGTGTATCAAACACAGTGATCATAGTTTAGCAGAATGTGAACAACTTCTAGGTTGTAGTTCTTGCAATATGTTTTTGTATAGAATACTTGTTAAAGTATCTTTGTGAGGAATTCTGGCTCAAAATTGACCATAAGTGTGATTGCATGTGTTCATTGATAATCTGATTTGTATGATGAATTTTGAAAGCAATTTATAAATTTGAATAATGGCTCTAAATTTTATTATTTTAATTATGTCATATATAGATTTAAATTCAAATTGCATATTTGTATATGTATATGATGTATCCCTAGGGTATTATTGAAACGTATGGTAGGGAAAGAATTGTAGGGAAAGTTCTGGGGTCGCATAATTCTGATGGACTCCACAATCTTTCCCTAGGGCATGTTCCCCTAGGTAAAGAGAGTTTCCCTAGAGCTTGCCACATGCACCCTAGGGAAAGAGTTCTTTCCCGACTATACTATACCTAGGGTTCTTTACCTAGGGCAAGATCTAGGTAAAGGCTTTCCCTATGGTTTTTTGCCTTTCACCTAGGGTATATGGCTCTAGGTAAAACGTGGATTTCTAGTAGTGAATGTCCGTGATCATATCCGAGACTCCGAACTACCTTCGGTACATCAAAACACATAAACTCATAATACCGATCGTCACCGAACGTTAAGCGTGCGGACCCTACGGGTTCGAGAACTATGTAGACATGACCGAGACACGTCTCCGGTCAATAACCAATAGCGGAACCTGGATGCTCATATTGGCTCCTACATATTCTATGAAGATGTTTATCGGTCAAACCGCATAACAACATACGTTGTTCCCTTTGTCATCGGTATGTTACTTGCCCGAGATTTGATCGTCGGTATCTCAATACCTAGCTCAATCTCGTTACTGGCAAGTCTCTTTACTAGTTCTGTAATACATCATCCCATAACTAACTCATTAGTCACATTGCTTGCAAGGCTTATAGTGATGTGCATTACTGAGAGGGCCCAGAGATACCTCTCCGATAATCGGAGTGACAAATCCTAATCTCGATCTATGCCAACTCAACAAGTACCATCGGAAACACCTATAGAGCACCTTTATAATCACCCAGTTACGTTGTGACGTTTGGTAGCATACAAAGTGTTCCTCTGGTAATCGGGAGTTGCATAATCTCATAGTCATAGGAACATGTATAAGTCATGAAGAAAGCAATAACCGTAAACTAAAACAATCAAGTGTTAAGCTAACAAAATGGATCAAGTCAATCACATCATTCTCCTAATGATGTGATCCTATTTATCAAATGACAACTCATGTATATGGTTAAGAAACCTTAACCATCTTTGATTAACGAGCTAGTCAAGTAGAGGCATACTAGTGACACTATTTGTCTCTGTATTCATACATGTATTATGTTTCTGGTTGATACAATTCTAGCTTGAATAATAAACATTTATCATGAAATAAGGAAATAAATAATAACTTTATTATTGCCTCTAGGGCATATTTCCTTCAGATACATGTTCGTATGCTAAGATTAGTAACTCGAAAGTGGAGTTGCAGAATAAATGGAGACTAGTTGAGGGTGAAGTGACGATGTGTGTTGGAAGTGGTTCTAAGATTTATATGATCATCATCGCACACTCCCTATACTTTTGGGATTAGTGTTGAACGTAAATAAATGTTATTTGGTGTTTGCGTTGAGCATGAATATGATTAGATCATGTTTATTGCAATACAGTAATTCATTTAAGACAGAGAATAATTCTTATTCTGTTTACATGAATAAAACCTTCTATGGTCATACACCCAATGTTAAGGGTTTATTGAATCTCGATCGTAGTGATACACATATTCATAATATTGATGCCAAAAGATGCAAAGTCGATAATGATAGTGCAACATTCCTGTGGCACTGCCGTTTAGGTCATATTAGTGTAAAGCGCATGAAGAAACTCCATGCAGATGGGATTTTGGTATCACTTGATTATGAACCATTTGATACCTGCAAACCATGCCTCGTGGCAAAGATGACTAAAACTCCGTTCTCCGGAACAATGGAGCGAGCCAATGACTTATTGGAAATAATACATACAGATGTATGCGGTTCGATGAGTGTTGAGGCTCGTGGTGGGTATCAATTTTTTTGACCTTCACAGATGATTTGAGCAGATATGGATATATCTACTTAATGAGACACAAGTCTGAAACATTTGAAAAGTTCAAAGAATTTCAGAGTGAAGTGGAGAATCATCATAACAGGAAAATAAATTTTCTATGATCTGATCGTGGAGGTGAATATTTGAGTTACGAGTTTGGCCTTCATTTGAAACAATGTGGAATAGTTTCACAGCTCACGCTACGTGGAACACCACAGCGTAATGGTGTGTCCGAACGTCATAACCGCACTGATATGGTGCGATCTACGATGTGTCTTACCAAATTACCACTATCGTTTTAGGGTTATGCATTAGAGACAGCTGCATTCACGTTAAACATGGCACCATGAAAATCCATTGAGACGACACCGTATGAACTGTGGTTTGGCAATATACCTAAGCCATCGTTTCTTAAAGTTTGGGGTAGCGATGCTTATGTCAAAAGGCTTCAGTCTGATAAGCTCGAACCCAAATCGGAGAAGTGTGTCTTCATAGGATACCCGAAGGAAACAATTGGGTACACCTTCTACCACAGATCCGAAGGCAAGATCTTCGTTGCTAAAAACTAAACATTTCTAGAGAAGGAGTTTCTCTGGAAAGAAGTGAGTGGGAGGAAAGTAGAACTTGATGAGGTAGTTGTACCTTTTCTCAATTTGGAAAGTAGCTCATCCGAGAAATCCGTTCCCGTGATGCCTACACCAACTGGAGAAGAAGCTAATGATTATGATCATGAAACTTCAGATCAAGTTTCTACAGAACCTCGTAGGTCAACCAGAGCATGATCCGCACCGGAGTGGTACGGTAATCCTATTCTGGAAGTCATGTTACTAGACCATGATAAACCTACGAACTATGAAGAAGCGATGATGAGCCCAGATTCCGATAAATGGCTTGAGGCCAGGATTCATGTGAACAAAGTGTGGACTTTGGTTGACTTTCTCGATGATCAGCGAGACATAGAAAATAAATGGATCTTCAAGAGGAAGAAGGATGTTGATGGTAGTGCTACTGTCTAGAAAGCTCGAATTATCGCAAAAGGTTTTCGACAAATTCAAGATGTTGACTACGATGAGATTTTCTCACTCATATCGATGCTTAAGTATGTCCGAATCATGTTAGCAATTGCCGCATTTTATGAAATCTGGCAAATGGATTTCAAAATTGCATTCCTTAACGGATTTATTAATAAGGAGTTGTATATGATGCAACCAGAAGGTTTTGCCAATCCTAAAGGTGCTAACAAAATGTGTAAGCTCCAGCGATCCATCTATGGACTGGTGCAAGCATCTCGGAGTTGGAATATACGCTTTGATGAGTTGATCAAAGCATATAGTTTTATACAGACATGTGATGAAACCTGTATTTACAAGAAACTGAGTGGAAGCACTACAGCCTTTTTGATAAGTATATGTGAATGACATATCACTAGTGCAGGATGCTGCTAATGCGACACTACGATCAGAGACCCTTTGAGAAACTATGTGCGATGCAATAATCGCAAACGGTGGCATCAGAGAAACGTCAAAAATGTCCAAAACGTTTGCAATGACGGATGCATCAAACACGGTTCAGATTTTAGTTACGCGTGTGATGCAGCGCATACGGTCCAGTTCAATTAACTGTTTGCGATGAGAAGTAACAAAATAAACGGGCAGCCAAATGAAGGCGTGTGCGATACATAGCATATGGTTCACTAGGATGAACTGTTTGTGATTAGGCAACACAAAAGAAACGGTCAGCCAGATCAAGGTGTGTGCGATATACATCATGCGGTTAACTCGGATGAATTGTTTGTGTTGAGACAAGCGAACATAAACGGTTCAATATAACAAGATGTGTCTGATACATGGCAAACATGTCTGCAATCAGAAATGTGTGCGAAGACCGATAATAACACAAACGATTGCTTCTAATAACACGTATGTGATATGCTCTGTCTACACAACATGTATTGGCCATTGGGGGACAGGCGGTCATCCGGATATGCCATAAGGATGCGAAGAGGCATCCTATATCAGCAAGGCCTAGTTGTTCCACTAGTAGCTCATGTAACAGAACTCTCAAGTTAAGTGTGCTCAGGCTGGAGCAGCCATCAGATGGGTGACTTGATGGGAAGTTGTGTTGATGTTAAATTAACTAATAGGATGGGTCTTTTCAGTCAAATGACCGAAATGACCCATTCTCTCAGCTAATTTAACCTCGAGGTCCTTGTTTTTTCAACATATGTTAAAGAAGGTCTACCGCATTACTTTTTGACAATGTATATACGTGGCATACAGTTGATCCACCCGACCTATTTGTGATGGAATAAGCCGTGTGTGTTGTGGGCAAACGCTTGCTAGTGTACAACCATTTGTGATTGATGAATTCATCACTAACGGGTTCCCTAGTGTGGTCTGTGTTCATTTCATCATGTGTACGCATGTGTACGTGTCCTTTCGTCCTTCTCTCGCACGTCTTGTCACCCCGCTGCCGCAGACGGTTCGAGCGCAAGCTTGAGCAGCGCGCGGGGGCGTTCTTTTGGCCAAACACTGCTGAGCCCGTTCCCGCGCAACTGCATAGGTTCCCGCGCAAGCTTCCAGCCCGACTCGGTGAAATCCCCCAAAATCCTAATGCTTATCAGCCTACTATATAAACCCTCACGGCCGGTGAGTCCTGCATCGCATTTTCCCTCCCTCCCCGTAGCTTATCTCGTCTACTTCTCCCAAAATCGGCAATGGCACCGGATCGTCGTCGTCGCTCAGCCACTCCGTCGTCATTAGATCTTAGCTCCAGCTGGGAGGCTACACCGCGGGAGCCGCGCAGTCCCCGACATAGTGTAGTGCGCGCGGCGTCCTAGTTGGGTGTGCATGGAATGCGCACCACACGCTCGGCCACCAGTGCCAGTCAGCAGCTGTTGCTGGTCGCCGTTGCCGCCACATCTCGGTCGAAAGCCAGGGCCATCACCCGCTCCGCTGTCGTGGTCATCACCCCACTGCCAGCCACCATGGCCATCACCCGCTCTGCCACCGCGACCCGAAGGCGGGAGGTGGTGGTCGTGGCTGCCACCCCATCATCGTCCGCCGTGGCCGCGAGCCCACCGTCGACCGCCGGGATCATCACCCGCTCTGCACCACCGCCCGCAGGAGGGAGGCGGAGGTGGAGGCCCGGACGTGCGGCAGCGACCTTGCACGCTACATCGAGTTCCCGTGGGAGGAGGAGGAGCGCCTCGTCGAGCACACAAAGAGCCTTACCACCATCGTGGCCGCAGCACAGGCCGATGGAGAGGCGAGGAATCAGGAGATCTACAAGGAGAACCACCGCTTCGAGAGGGGTCATCTGGAGCGGTAGAGGGCGTTCGAGGTGAGTGTCGCTGAAGGTGCAGCTGCGACAGGCACCGTATTGCAGTTGTACAGTTCATCGGTAGCCTCCTCCTCCTCTTCCTGTTACTGAGCGTGCTTGGCAAAGGATAGGCTGCTGGAAGTAGTACAAAGCCCCTCCATAGTAGTATTTAGGGGCTATTTTGTTCAGTTCATCTGACTATAGATGTGGTGGAACTGTACAATGTACTTAAAATTAGCTAGTACATATAGTTGAACTAGCTATTTCAGTACATGGTTGGCAACAATTGGGGAAAAGTTTGGTGGGTTCAGCTGTGAAGTTGAACTGTTTGTATAAATTAAGCACGACTGCTTAATCTATGAATGAAATCTGTGCTTAATTACTGAATTTTAGTTGCAAAAATTAGATAGTGCTAGTGATTTTTAGCTGCATATTTTGACGAATCGCAGTGTCACAAGGATTGACAAATGCCAATGTTACTAGATCAACAAATGTCAATCTTTCTAGTTTGATAAATGGCAATATACCCAATATGACAGATGCAAATCTTACCAAATTGTCTGTACGTGGTTGCACACGGATCATCCGAAAAAACTGTTTGCGTTGAAGGGAGGTAGAAATCCTACTTGCCAAATTTTCTCTTTGCTTAGCGCCGACGTCTCATTTTGCATACCTTATTCAATCTGAACCATTTGCGTTGAAGAGATGCACAAATCCCGCGTAGCGAATTTTCCTTGGTTTACTACGGAAGACCATAGCTCTCACTTTGCATACATGTGTTCTATCTAAAAGGTTTGCGATGAAGAGCTGCACAAATCCTACTCGGCACATTTTCCCTTGGCTTATTGGGGAAGCTGTCAGTGTACATACAGGTGTTCTATCTAAAACGTTTGCGATGTTAGAGTGGCAACTAGTTGTTCTAAAATGCCTTTGTTGACTGTTATTCGAGTGTGCCTTCTCTCAAAATGGACACGAAAATTACCACATCATGTCGGGTGCCATTCCATGATAGCATGCCAAGTTTCATGAATTTCAGACGAGTTTTGGATTTACTAGAATTTAAAAACAAATTATCTCAACGTTCTGCCGGCAGTCAATAATGCTGGTGTTTGAAATTCATTCCCATTTCTTGCATGGGACCTAAGCATGCACCCAAGGACACATATTTGATTTTTCAACCAATTTATATGCACTGGAGCTTCTGCATGTAGTTCAAATTTGAATTATGCACATAAAATGCCTAGAAAACCCAGTTAATATATAAAAATGTCCAAACGAACCCCGAAAAATTCCAAAATTGAACACAACACTCTTGTTGTTCTATGTTGACACTAGAATTTTTTTGAAAGCAATAACATGCAACGGGTATCGTTTCAGCCCCAAAGGTGGCACATTCCCTACTGAAACCATCAAGCTTGTTGTGAGAAGCTCTTGTCTGTGAGAAGCTTATACCCAAACCTGCCCCAAATGGGTTAAAAATTACCATGGCATGTCGGGTGCCATTCCATGATATCATTCCAGGTTTCATGAATTTTAGACGAGTTTTGGATTTACTAGAATTTAAAAACCAGGTATCTCAATGTTTGCTGCCGAGTGACGGCGGCAGGGTGTTTGACATTCATTCTCATTTCTTGCTTGTGACCTAAGCATGCAACCAAGGACACATATTTGAATTTTCAACCAATGTATATGCATTAGAGCATGTGCATGTAGTTCAAATTTGAATTATGCACATAAATGCATTGAAAACTCAATTAATGCATAAGAAATGTGCTAACGATAACCAAAAATTCCAAAATTTAACACAACACTCATGTTGTTCTATGTTGACTCTAGAGAAAAAAAATTAAATCAAGAAGAGGCAAAGTCTATCGTTTCGTCAAGAAAGGTGAAATGTTCCCTACCGAAACCATCAGGCTTGTTGCGAGAAGCTCTGGTTTGTGAGAAGCTTATACCCCAACCTGCCACAAATGGGACAATATTTTTACCACTCCATGTTGCTGCCGTTCCATGATAGCATGTCAAGTTTCATGAATTTCAGACGAGTTTTCGATTTACAAGGATTTTAAAACTGTGTATCTCAATGTTAACGGCCGAGTGACGGTGGCGAAGGTGTTTGACATTCATTCCCATTTCTTGCATATGACCTAAGGTTGCAACCAAGGACACACATTTGTTTTTTCAACCCATTTATATGCACTGGAGCATGTGCATGTAGTTCAAATTTGAATTATGCACATGAATGCATAGAAAACTCAGTTAATGTATAAAAATGTACATGCAAACCCTGAAATATCCCAAAAAATTACAAACACTCGTGTTGTTCTATGTTGACACGAGAATTTTTTTGAAAGTAAGAAGATGCAACAAAAATCGTTTCATCCCCCAAGGTGGAACGTTACCTACCGAAACCATCATGCTTGTTGTGAGAGAAGCTCTGATTTGGGAGAAGCTTATACCATAACCTGGCCCAAATGGGACAATATTTTTTTACCCCAACATCTTGATGCCGTTCCATGATAGCATGCCAAGGTTCATGAATTTCAGACCAGTTTTGTATTTACTAGAATTACAAAAGCAAGCACCTCAACGTTTGTCGGAGAGCCACGGTGCCTTGGTGTTTGAAATTCATCCCCATTTCCTGAATGGGAAGTAAGCATCAACCCATGGACACATATATCATTTTACAACCCATTTTGGTGCACCGGAGCATGTGCACGTGGTTTAGTTTTGAATTGTGCACCTGAAATGCCTAGAAAACCAAGTTACCGTATAAAAATGTCCACACAAACCCTGAATAATTCCAATTTTTTTGATGACACACCTATAGTTTCATGTTCACTACAGATAGAAGTTCTAGCAATTCAAACACCATCCTTTGCAGTTGTGACCCCATTATGTAATTCAAATCAAGATGAAAAATCAAGTAGATCCCAAACAGTTTATTATCACCAACCGTGTGAGATGCAGTACAAAATATCCTGGAGCACCGTTGGTGTATAATACGCCTATGGCTTATGCGAGAAGGTTCGTCGGCTACAGTCCACAGCCGACGTGTCAAGCACATTAGCTCGCTCCCCAAATATCATTTCACTGTTCAATCGTCGCCGGTTGTGACGCCCCGAGACCGATGCTCCAGACGCCTTCCTTGTTTTTCGTTGTCGCCGTGTGTTTTACTTGTTTGTTGCATTTCATCACGGCATCATCCGCATTGCATCGGCACTCGTTGCCGTCATTGTTTTTAAAACTCGCATCGGTTCGTAGTTTCCGTGTCCCCCTTGCTTTCGTTGACCGTTCCGAGAGCAACCTTGTTCTTCGTTTTTCCCTCTTGCCTAAACCGGAGTCTCTGTGCATAGTGCATCGACCCCTCGCAACCTAGTACGAAACTTCCCCGAACCCGAACTGCTCAGTCGTCACCGTTGGATTCAGATCATCCCCAAACATCCCTGAAATATCACCGGTTCGGTGTTTGGACTTCCTAACCTATTTATTCTCGACCGTCCGATTAAATCGGAGGGTTCAAACTTAGCTCTCCTAACCCAAACCCTTTGACCAGAGCCGTCCGATGATGATCTAACGACCGAGATAAGCCCCAAAATCCCTCTCCTAGCCTCCTTTTCCTATTTAAGCCACCCCTCCATGCCTATTTGGGACAAACCCTAATCCCTAGGGGATCTGTCCCTTCACCGCCACCGGACCATCCCTCTCCTCATTTTCCTCCACCACCAACCAGACGCCACCTCTCGATCCCCACCCAGCAAACCGAACCCAGCCCCGATCCAGCCTCCCACCCATCCATCTATGGCCGCCAGATGGAGATCCGACGACCACCAGCGCGCCCGAGCCTCCTGCAGCGCTTGATCCAGATCGGATCAAAGCCACCTTCTCGCCGCAGCCTCCTCGATTTGGAACGGGAGAGGAGCTCCCGATCGAGTCCCTCGTCGTCGCCGGCGACCACCTCTAGCAGGACCCCCCCTCGCAGCCCCATCTCTTCTCTTCCTCCTGCCTGAACTGTCTCTCACAGCATGCTCCCTCTCTTCCCCGTGTTTCTGCTGGAACATAACAGCGCCGCCTGGCCATGCATGTCGCCATGGACGATGAGCTCCTCAACCTGCGCCTTATGACCTCTCACTCTCGGTGCCCCTTCCTCAAACTTGCCTGCTGATGCCGCCAAGTTTCCCTGCCGCCGCTGCCGTTCCCCTGCCATGGCGCCTCGGCCTCCTCAAGCCCGGTGCCACCAAGCCAGCACGGCGCCGTCCCCTGCATCTGGCGTGCGAACACGCGAGGACGTCGAGCCCGCGCCAAGTCCCTGCCTTGCCGGAGAGATCTTCGCCGCCGCCGGATCCGCCATCCCCGCGCCTCCTCCTCCTTGGATCCGACCGCCTCCGCCCGGCCCTCGTCGCCCCGCCAAGTCCCTCACCGCCATTTCTACTCTGTCTTGGTCAGTTCGAGCGGGAGGAGGAGCATCAGCCCCTGTTCCCCTCGCGCGTTGACCGCAGCTCCCCATAGCGCCGTGGGCCGCATCCCGCGTCAAAGCCCAACGCACCAGCCTCCTGGCCTCAAGGCCCGATGTGAGCAGCTCCCCCACGCCCTGGGCCAGATCTCAGATTCGGCCCAGCTCCTATTTTTTCCTTCTTCGAATTTAACATTTATCAAGTGATTTACTATTTTACAGAAAAACCCTCATGCTTCATACATTTAATAACTCACAAACCGTGCATCGGATTAAAATGGTCTAAACATGTAACATGCTTAGAATTCTGTCTAGGTTCATATTATGCCACTTTCATCCATATTAAAAATGTTTAAAATGCTGTTTGTTTAAATTTGCTTAAATGCCATGCTAAAATGTTTTATTTCATAACTAAATAACCGTAGGTCCGAATTTAATAAACATTATATGTAAATGGGGTGGAAAAATGCATAGATTAACATGGTGGCATTACTATGCATGTTTGACGACATTAAAATATGTTTTAGGGCAGAACAGTAGCTAATTCAAAATATGCATATGAGGATTTTCCGGAATTGTTGTTTGTTGTTCCAGCCTCATTTAAACTTGCCTAGATAGGTAGTTTTCATATGTTCCACCTCTTGCCATGTTAACCAACATTTAATATTGATGTGTACATAACCGAGAGAGAACTAAATAGTTGATGTGGTGTTTCGTCAATATGCAACTCGTTGCATATTGAGTTCCACTTAATTTATAGTATTGTTTGTGCACTTTGCCATACCATGCCTGTTGAACTGGACATGCATCATACTTGTTTGTGCATCATGCCATGTGTATGTGGTGGTTGTTTACTATGTTGTTTGCTTCTTTCCGGTTTGCTTCTCTCGGTAGCTTCATTTTCGTTCCGGAGTTGTGAGGATTCGTTCGACTACATCCGTTTGTCTTCTTCATGGACTCGTTCTTCTTCCTTGCGGGATCTCAGGCAAGATGACCACTACCCTCGATATCACTTCTATCTTTGCTTGCTAGTTGCTTTGTTCTATCGCTATGATGCACTACCTATCACTTGTTTACCATGCCTCCCATATTGCCATGCCAGCCTCTAACCTTTTCACCCTTCCTAGCAAACCGTTGTTTGGCTATGTTACCGCGTTTGCTCAGCCCCTCTTATAGCGTTGTTAGTTGCAGGTGAAGTTGAAGATTGCTCCATGATGGACAGGATTATGTTGGGATATCACAATATCTCTTATTTAATTAATGCATCTATATACTTGGTAAAGGGTGGAAGGCTCGGCCTTATGCCTGGTATTTTGTTCCACTCTTGCCGCCCTAGTTTCCGTCATATCGGTGTTATGTTCCTTGATTTTGCGTTCCTTACGCGGTTGGGTGATTTATGGGACCCCCCTGACAGTTCGCTTTGAATAAACCTCCTCCAGCAAGGCCCAGCCTTGGTTTTAACATTTGCCACCTAAGCCTTTTTCCCTTGGGTTCTGCAGACTCAAGGGTCATCTTTATTTACCCCCCCCCCCGGGCCAGTGCTCCTCCGGGTGCTGGTCCAAATCGAGCGATGTTCGGCGCCCCCTGGGCAACCAGCGTCTATGCCAACCCTACGTCTGGCTCATCCGGTGTGCCCTGAGAACGAGATACGTGCGACTCCTATCGGATTTGTCGGCACATCGGGCGGCTTTGCTGGTCTTCTTTTACCATTGTCGAAATGTCTTGTAAACCGGGATTCCGAGACTGATCGGGTCTTCCTGGGAGAAGGAATATCCTTCGTTGACTGTGAGAGCTTGTGATGGGCTAAGTTGGGACACCCCTGCAGGGTATAAACTTTCGAGAGCCGTGCCCGCGATTATGTGGCAGATGGGAATTTGTTAATATCCTGTTGTAGAGAACTTGACACTTGACTTAATTAAAACACATCAACCGCGTGTGTAGCCGTGATGGTTTCTTTTTGGCGGAGTCTGGGAAGTGAACACGGTCTTTGTGTTATGATTGTGCGTAAGTAGTTTCAGGATCACTTCTTGATCACTTCTACCTTCTCGACCGTTCCGTTGCTTCTCTTGTCGCTCTTATTTGCGTATGTTAGCCACCATATTTGTTTAGTGCTTGCTGCAACTCCACCTCATTGCCATTTCCTACCCATAAGCTTAAATAGTCTTGATCCCGCGGGTTTTGAGATTGCTGAGTCCTCGTGACTCAGTAGATACTATCACAAGAGTTGCAGGTGCCGATTATACCAGTGCAGGCGATGTAGCCGAGCTTAGATGGGAGCTCAACGAAGATCTTGGTCGTTGCTATGTTTTGTTTCATGTTGATCAGTAGTGGAGCCCAGTTGGGACGATCGGGGATCTAGCAGTTGGGTTATGTTCTTTTCTTTTGGCTTCGTCCGTAGTCGAACTATGCATGTGCTCTGAATGATGTATGAATTATATGTTCATTGTGTGAAGTAGCGATTGTAAGCCAACTCTTTATCCCATTCTTGTTCATTACATGGGATTGTGTGAAGATGACCCTTCTTGCGACAAAACCACCATGAGGTTATGCCTCTAAGTCATGCTTAGACACGTGGGAGATATAGTCGCATCGTGGGTGTTACAAGTTGGTAATCAGAGCCATCCCCGACTTAGGAGCCCCCTGCTTGATCGAATCGCTGACGTTGTTGAGTCTAGAACAAAAATGTTTTGAGTCTTAGGATTATATATATCGGAGAGTAGGATTCTTTTTACTCCTCAGTCCCTTCGTCGCTCTTTTGAGACCTCTCGACATACATGTTTTGTCTTTCCTATCCTCAAATTTCACTAATTTTTTTTAGGATCACGCGGGTATCTTGGGATCGTTCCGATATTCTTATGACGAGAACATTGTTCTTGGTGCCTCCTGACATCTAGGGGTTGTGGCAGTGTCCCGGGGAGTTGAGCTCCGAGGTGTTGTCGTCATAATTTTATCGTTGAAGTTCTGGAATACCTGAGTTTCGCTGACATTGAAAATCTCTTTTATGCAGCTAGTGGTAAGATAACCTCGACGCCACCCAGTACTGCGGAGTTCGGGAGTATTGCCATAGCTCGTATAACTGATGCTTTTCGAAGGTTGAGGTACACAATTTCCGAAGGTTTCTTGGTTATGTGTTGACGGATGGATACAACTTGGATGTAGGGATTGTTAGTTTTGGGTGAGATATATATTGCTTCCCCTGTATCCCAACACCAGATTGCATAACCGGAAAGTTTCGGGAGTTTTATAGGTGGGAATTCAAGTAGCTCCTAGAATATCTTTTCGACAGATGCATGATATGAGATTGGGGTTCGACGTCTAGTGGTCCGCCTATCCACGGTCGTTTTTTACAGTGGTCTCATTGTGTCTTAAAGAGCCCTTGGCTATGCTGGATCGTGGACACTTCGTATGTTGTGCACTGCCTTGTACATGATGGTGCTGTACGATCGAGCCCGTGTGGGCCCCACCACGAAAACTTCGGACGAAATCTCTATCATATGTTTGTTCCAACTTATTCTGCAAGCCAAATCCTTTGTTTTGTTTTATTTGTGGTATTCAAGTTGCTTTGAAGTCAAGTGTTGATTCCATACCTTTCCTAAATAGTATTCTCATATTGCTATGTGAATACTAATCCTTCTTGATCATCGAGGTCGTCATGTTAATTCTTTTCCAACCGGCGTGCTTCTCTTCAAGTGGATCCGATCATTTCAACATTCGCAAGATCAATTCTAAGTTTTCTCAACGGTATCCATTCCATCTGCCCCTAGTTGCCTTTGTTTTTTCCCACCCTCCCACCCTTAACTTCAAGGACTCAGATTTCTTAATCATGTATCCTTTTATTTGTGAGAAGTCTCTCCATTCTTTTCCGTCAATGTTCTTATCCAGTGATTCAAGTTTATTATTCTTCGTCTTCGTCTCTTTTCTTCTTCGGTGGATTAATTTCAAGTTTATTATTCTTCGTCTCTTTTCTTCTCCGGTGGATTAATTTCAAGTTTCGGTGTTGATCATATCTCTTCCTTTTGTTTCACATATCTTCCCATGTGAATTTCTTGTCCAAGGCTCTCTTATTTATTCACCTTGCCCAGTTCATATCCGGAGTGCTCAAGATATCTCAGAAGTTTTGTGTTTTCCATTCTTAATATGTTCAAGCTATTTGGAGATTATTATCTCATTCAAGTCATTTACTTCAACCGGTGCAATCATTCAATGGTGTAACTTTGAGTGGGCCCTAACCCACAAGCCTTTTCCCAGGATCTTACTTGACTCTTTTAATTTTTCCGGAGCTACTCTCAAATTATTTTCAAAGTTTGACGTAAGAATGGGTTACCAGCAGTCAAATGTCTTTCTCCAAGATCTTTCAAATTCTTTTCATCGTTGGTTCAACCTTTCTATTCTCCATTCCAGAGTGCCTCAACAATTCATGGTGGTGTTTATCATCGTCATTCTCGAATTTTGAAGACCGAAGAAGAGTTCCTCCTCAATCCTTACCCGTTCTTCCAAAGATGCGTATTTCAAGCTTGATGCCATCCTCTCATAATTGTTTTCGATTGTGAGAATTCTTTTCACCCATCCGGAGCATTTCATGAGTTGTTTCCATTTCTTTCCTTCGAAGGCCATCATTTCATAATTCTTCATTCTCAGCGTGTAGCTATCGTTCTCCAAATCTTACTGGTGCATCGTTCAAATACCCTCTAATCAGTTCATGATCTCTTCGTTCTCATGTATCTAAGTCCCCTCAAGTATCTTCATTCGTTTTCCAACTCTTCCTAGTGAAATGTGCCTTTGCTACTTTCATTTTCAATTCTTTCGGTGGTTCGTTCAAGATTTCACTTCCTTCGTTATCATATAAATTCATTCATTGTTTCCAAATCCTACCGGTGGGTGTTGAAGACCCTTCTCAAGTTCGCGCTATATCTCTCTTTAATCATTTTCAACGCGAATAAGTAGTATGCAAATCTGTTGCTTGTCATCAATTTAAATTGGTGAAGGATACGCATAACGTAATTCTTATTATTGTTTCATCCAAGTGATCTAGTTTCTTCTTTCCAGAGTTTTTCATCATGTCACATTTCTCGGTTCGAGATGCTTGATCTTTTCTTTTTCGAAGTTCCAAGTTTTCTCAGTTATATCATCGCGAAGCTCCATCTAAATCATCGCAAGGCTTCACCTTCTGTTTTCAACTTCTCTTTCTTTTTATCATCCTTTTATTACCGGAGTTCTTCATGGAGGCTCTACATGGTGGTTCGTCAAGGATTCTTTTCATTCTTCAATTGTTCTTCAAGTTTTCTCTCGAAGTTATGATCCGCCAAGCTATACTCAAAATTAAACATGGTGCTCAACACATGTTTTTTTGTGAGGAGCTCAAGCATTCTTCATCTTGCATTCCAAAGTGCAATTATTTTTACCTTATCTTGAGGTGGTGTTACATCATTCTTGACAATTTTCATTTATGTTTTGCAATTCACATGTTGTCAAGAATGAGTTATTTTAAATCCATTAATCTCTTCGTTCGAGTTATCTTGTGTCATATTTCACCTAAAGCCTTCCCTAAGGAATGTTGCTATTGTGGTGATTATCAATGGTCCAAGTTATCTCTCTATCATCTTGGTGGAAGAAATTTTTCATCTCGTCGGTGTTATCAATTATATTATTTGTTTCCGTAGTGGCAGAATTTCACCTCAATTTTGAGAAGTTTTCCATAAGCCCACAACAAGCTTGTGCTTTCATTGTTGGTTTTCCAACTACTCTGTTATAACCTTCTTGGAAGGGTGTTTTCCAAGTTCATTTGTGGCAGAAGTTGGCATTTTCTTCTTCATTCTGTTATTCCAATGATCTATCTTCTATTCTTTCATTCCGGAGGCATTGTGATGTTGCTCTCTTCAACCATCATCTCGTTTTGTCAAGATCATGTTATTTTCTTGCTTATCCATTTAACCGGAGTGTTGTGTTCTCATTTAAGTTCTTTCATATTATCAAGTTATGCCTCTCTATTCAACCTGAGGCTGTTTGAAATCCTTCTTACCCATTGTGCCATTCTTTCAATATTTCCGGAGGCAGTGTGTTGTTGATTTCATCAAGTATCATCCCATCTTCTCAAGTTCATGTTCTATTCCTTCCATGTTCAACCGGAGTGCTGCCTGAATTCTTCCTCTCTCATCTTATTTTAACCGGAGTGGTTTCGAATTCTATCTTGTCCACTAAACTCTTGATTCATGTCTTTGCAACCTTTAAGTCCTTGTAATGTTCCTTGTTCCTCTTTTCTAACGGATTGTTTGCAATCTCGTTCATCTCTAGTGTACTCTTTCTTTTAAATTGCTCAACCTCTCAAGGTTCATGGTTTCACTTGTTCGTCAAAGAAGCAACTTTGTTTTACCTCTTGCTCTTCCGCTTCCCTCCGGTGCCATCCTAGATCTCGGGACGAGATCCTCTTGTAGTGGTGTAGTGTTGTGACGCCACGAGACCGACGCTCCAGACGGCTTCCTTGTTTTCGTTGTCGCCTTGTGTTTTATCTGTTTGTTGCATTTCATCATGGCATCATCCGCATTGCATCGACACTCGTTGCCGTCATTGTTTCTAAAACTCGCATCGGTTTGTAGTTTTTGTGTCCCCCCTTGCTTTCGTTGACCGTTCCAAGACCAACCTTGTTCTTCGTTTTCCCCTCTTGCCTAAACCGGAGTCTCTTTGCACAGTGCATCGACCCCTCGCAACCTAGTCCGAAACTTCCCCGAACCCGAACTGCTCAGTCGTCACCGTTGGATTCAGATCATCCCCAAACATCCCTGAAATATCACCGGTTCAGTGTTTGGACTTCCTAACCTATTTATTCTCGACCATCCGATTAAATCGGAGGGTTCAAACTTAGCTCTCCTAACCCAAACCTTTTGACCGAAGCCGTCCGATGATGATCTAACGGCCGAGATAAGCCCCAAAATCCCTCTCCTAGCCTCCTTTTCCGATTTAAGCCACCCCTCCATGCCTATTTGGGACAAACCCTAATCCCTATGGGATCTGTCGCTTCACCGCCGCCGGACCAGACCTCTCCTCGTTTTCCTCCACCACCAACCAGATGCCACCTCTCGATCCCCACCCAGCCAACCAAACTCGGCCCCGATCCAGCCTCCCACCCATCCATCTGTGGCCGCCAGATGGAGATCCGACGACCACCAGCACGCCCGAGCCTCCTGCAGCGCTCGATCCAGATCGGATCGAAGCCACCTTCTCGCCTCAGCCTCCTCGATCTGGAACGGGAGAGGAGCTCCCGATCGAGTCCCTCGTCGTCTCCGGCGACCACCTCTAGCAGGACCCCCCCTCGCAGCCCCATCTCTTCTCTTCCTCCTGCCTGAACTCTCTCTCACAGCATGCTCCCTCTCTTCCCCGTGTCTCTGCTGGAACAGAATAGCGCCGCCCGGCCATGGATGCCGCCATGGACGATGAGCTCCTCAACCCGCGCCTTACGACCTCTCACTCTCGGCGCCCCTTCCTGAAACGTGCCTGTTGATGCCGCCAAGTTTCCCTGCCGCTCCTGCCGTTCCCTTGCCATGGCGCCTCGGCCTCCTCAAGCCCGGTGCCACCAAGCCAGCACGATGCCGTCCCCTGATTCTGGCGTGCGGACATGCGAGGACGTCGAGCCCGCGCCAAGTCCCTGCCTTGCCGGAGAGATCTTCACCGCCGCCGGATCCGCCATCCCCGCGCCTCCCCCGCCTTGGATCCGACCGCCTCCGCCCGGCCCTCGTCGCCCCACCAAGTCCCTCGCCGCCGTTTCTGCTCTGTCTTGGTCAGTTCGAGCGGGAGGACGAGCATCAGCCCCTGTCCCCCTCGCGCGTTGACCGCAGCTCCCCATAGCGCCGTGGGCCGCATCCCGCGTCAAAGCCCAGCGCACCAGCCTCCTGGCCTCAAGGCCCGATGTGAGCAGCTCCTGATGAAGTCATGTACCTAGGGTAGCATCATGGACCTGTCCAAGGTACCCTCCGCACTAACATCTTTAGAAGAAACTGCCTTCCAGTCGACCTGGAAGGATTCCACTCGACAGACTCGAAGACACTCGACCATGAAGACTCACTCGACCACGAGGAGTTCAAGAGCCACTCTGTATCCAAACGGCCTGTAATTAAGTAGTCTTTATGGTCATGATGACACTTTATGCAACGTGAGGGAGTCCTGGACTAGGGGGTGTCCGGATAGCCGAACTATCATCATTGGCCGGACTCCAAGACTATGAAGATACAAGATTGAAAACTTCGTCCCGTGTCCGAATGGGACTTTCCTTGGCGTGGAAGGCAAGCTTGGCGATACGGATATGTAGATCTCCTACCATTGTAACCGACTCTGTGTAACCCTAGCCCTCTCCCTTGTCTATATAAACCGGAGGGTTTTAGTCCGTAGGACAAACAACAATCATACCATAGGCTAGCTTCTAGGGTTTAGCCTCCTTGATCTCGTGGTAGATCTACTCTTGTACTACCCATATCATCAATATCAATCAAGCAGGAGTAGGGTTTTACCTCCATCAAGAGGGCGCGAACCTGGGTGAAAACATCCTGTCCCTTGTCTCCTGTTATCATCCACCTAGACGCACAGTTCGGGACCCCCTACCCGAGATCCGCTGGTTTTGACACCGACATTGGTGCTTTCATTGAGAGTTCCTCTGTGCCGTCGCCATCAGGAAGGATGCCCTGTCCCGTCTTTAAAGATGGCACCGTAGCTGAAGGAGCTTTGGCCATCGGCCAAACTCTCCGGCTAGGCGGTTTTCTCATGACCGCCTGTTCGGCCGCCGCGCCGACGATGACTTCTCGGGTCATCAAAAGCAATCTTCACGTGAACTCGGAGCTCGCCGAGAAGCTAGATCCAATGGAGCTCTCCTCCTTAAACGAGCTCTTGGATCGCATCGCCGCCCTGGGAGTCGCTACAGACTACGATCAGATCGGGCCTAAAATCGATCTGAGAGAGATCAACTCTCCCCAGGCTACCCACCACGTCGCTGTGGTAGAGGAACAATGCGGCGACTCCCCTTCTATATTAAGGACTAGTTATGTCTGGATTCCTGATCCTTCCATGCCGGATTCCCGCGGAGGGACGGACGTCGATCAAACCCTGAACCTAAAGTCAGGCAGCTGGCAGGATTCATTGGACAATACCCAAAAACCCAAGCTTCAAGGTTTGGAAACCTTTCGGCCCTTAAGTCTTAGATTGGACGGGGTTCCGAATCCAAAACCACCCGCCCACCCAAACATAAGCGATTTATCCCGAGTCCGGCAAGAGCCCACTGAAACAGTACACCATTACTGGGCCAGATTCCTCCTGGTCATGGACAGGATAAAGGATTGCCGTGAGGAAAGCGCAATTTCAATCTTCTGCAATAATTGCACGGACAAGGGAATCATGAACGCCGTAAGTCGTCGCGAAATTACATACTTCACCGACTTGGCATCCATAGTACGAAAGTACTGTGCGATGGAGAGTGCCTGGAAAACCGAAACCAAATTTTGGGACAATCCGGCTCCGAATACAACCCTATTCCGAAATAAAAGGGTGCATCATATTCAGGCACCTGGGTTAAAAACCAAAAAGCAAAAACCCCCTAAAGGGCACGGAACCGTACTGGAGGGATGGCTCAGTGGACCCTGCAAAATTCATAGTACAGAGGGCGCCACTCCAACACATAGCCTTCGAGCATGTTGGATACTACGGCAGGTGGCCAATAGTGGCGAAGAGCTTCTAGCTCTAGAGAACCAGCCCAGAAATACCAGTACGGTATTAATAGTCTTCGAGATTTTCGCATCAAATAATATGCGGAAACGAACACTCCACGGCCTCGCCGAAGTCTACCAAGTAGCAACAATAAATCCATGGAGTGACACGGCTATTACCTTTAACGCCAGTGACGAAACTAAATTCCGAACAGCCCGAGCACCAGCCGCATTGGTCCTCAGTCCAATAGTGGATGGCTTTTGCCTTACTAAGGTACTCATGGATGGCGGCAGCGGATTAAACCTCATTTACGAGGAAACCCTTCGAAAAATGGAAGTAGAGTGGAGCCGCATTGAGCGAAGCAGCACAACCTTCAGAGGAATAATCCCTAGTCGGGAAGCATGCTGCACAGGAAAAATCACACTGGATGTGGTGTTCGGCTCGCCGGACAACTACAGGTCCGAGGAGGTCACGTTCCATGTGGCCCCGTTCAGCAGCGGATATCACGCTTTATTAGGACGAGAGGCATTCACAATTTTTCAAGCTATATCCCATTACGGGTACATGAAGCTCAAAATGCCCGGGCCCAATGGAATCATCACCCTTGCTAGTGATCCGGACGTAGCGCTCCGAGCCGAAAATAAGACGGCCGCACTAGCCCTAGAGGCGCTCTCTGAAGCCCTAGCGGCCGAGGAACTCACAGCACTGCGCTCCACGGTGAACAGGGACGACGTGATACTTGACAAAAGATCCAAGTCCACCTCTTTTAAGCCAGCGGACGAAATAGTCAAATTCCAGGTCCATTCAACGGACCCCACAAAGACGGCCTCCATTGGGGCACAATTAAACCCTGATGTAGACGCCGCATTACGAGAATTCCTACGGGAAAATTGGGACATTTTTGCCTGGCACCCTTCAGACATGCCAGGAATCCCACGACGGCTGGCCGAGCACAGCCTAAATATCCTAAAAGGATTCAAGCCAGTCAAGCAAACCCTTCGGTGATTTTCCGAACCCAAGAGACAAGCAATGGGAGAGGAGCTAGCCAAACTATTGGAAGCCGGATTCATCAGAGACACAAAACATCCGGACTAGCTAGCAAACCTGGTGATGGTACCAAAGAAGGATAAATCCTGGTGCCTATGTGTCGACTTCAAAGACCTCAATAAGGCTTGCCCAAAGGATCCATTCCCCCTCCCACGCATCGATCAAATCATCGACGCTACCGCAGGACACGATTCATTGTGCTTGCATGACGCATACTCCGGCTACCACCAAATCAAGATGGCGGAGCCAGACCAAGCCGCAACGGCAATCATCACTCCATACGGACCATTCTGCTTCAACACAATGCCATTCGGGCTCAAAAATGCCGGCGCAACATATCAGCGCATGATTCAGACATGTCTGGCAAACCAGATCGGCAAAACAGTGGAAGCATACATAGACGATGTGGTCGTCAAATCCAAGCATGTCAAAACCCTAGTAGACGACTTGAGGCTCACATTCGACAATCTCCGATCATACGACATTAAGCTCAACCCAGAAACATGCGTTTTCGGCGTACCAGCCGGAAAGCTCTTGGGCTTCATTGTATCCGGTAGAGGAATAGAAGCAAACCCAGTGAAGATCCGAGCTCTATCACAATTGGATATCCCAAAAGACCTCAAGCAAATACAAAAATTGACTGGATGCATGGCGGCTCTAAGCCGCTTTATCTCCCGCTTAGGAGAAAAGGCATTACCCCTTTGTCGCCTCCTCCGGCGCACCGAACACTTCGAGTGGACGGATGACGCCATGACCGGACTCGAAGAAATCAAAGCCAAATTGGCAACAAATCAGGTCCTGGCCTCGCCCAATTTGGGCGAACCAATATGATTATATATCGCGGCAACACATCAAGTTGTAAGCGCGGTGCTCGTCGTCGAACGAGAAACGGACGGACACAAGTTCCCCCTTCAAAAACCTGTTTACTACGTGTCCACTGTCCTAACTCCATGCAAGTCCCGGTATCCACATTACCAGAAGATAGCGTACGCGGTGTTCATGGCATCCCGGAAGCTGCGACACTACTTCCAAGAGTGTTCGATAACAGTAGCCTCCGAAGTACCCCTTAATGACATTATAAACAACCGCGACGCGACTGGTAGGATTGCAAAATGGGCCATTGAGCTCCTATCATTCGACATAACCTATAAACCACGGCAAGCTATCAAGTCGCAAGTTTTGGCCGACTTCATCGCCGAATGGACTGAAGCCGAACTCCCTAAAGAGTACGGCGCATACTCCAATTGGATCATGCACTTGACGGCTCCAAAGTGTTGGCCGGCCTGGGGGCTGGCGTCGTCCTGACGTCCCCAACCGGAGACACAGTCCAATACGTACTCCAGATAATGTACACGGACTCCAACAACACAGCCGAATACGAGGCCCTTCTACATGGCCTCCGGATGGCGGTCCCCATGGGCATTAAACGCCTAGAGGTGCGAGGGGATTCGAACCTCACGATATCCCAAATAAATGGAGACTCCGATGCCAAGGATCCGAAAATGGTAGCTTACCGTAACGCCGTTCTGAAATTGTCAGCTCGGTTTGAAGGGCTCGAATTTCACCATATAGCCCGGGATAATAATCAAGCGGCGGACGTATTGGCACGCATCGGCGCAAAGCGCGATGCCGTCCCTCCCAACATCTTCCTGGAATGGCTTTTCAAACCATCCGTACTATGGGAAGGGGAGTCCGGAAACAACAATCTGGACCCAACCGCACCGCCCGACAGCGCACACTCTGACACAATCGGTAGTTCTGCCAATGAAATAACACCTTCAGCCCACGAAATAATGGCAGTCATTGCCCCATGGACGGAACCATTCCTAGCCTACTTAACCAGGCAGGAACTTCCAGAAGACCAAAATGAGGCCCGCTGCATAGTTCGGCGATCTAAAGCCTACAAGGTCCATGAGGGAGAGCTTTATAAGAAAAGCACAACCGGAGTCCTTCAAAGGTGCATCTCCGAAGAGGAAGGGCCAAATCTTCTGGCTGAAATAAACGCCGGACTAGGGGGGCACCACGCCGTAGCCCGGGCCCTGGTAGGCAAGGCCTTCCGTACAGGATTTTATTGGCCGACGGCCCGGACAGATGCTCAGGACTTAGTCCAACGATGCGTCGGTTGCCAGCTCTTTGCTAATCAAAGCCACATGCCACCCACCGCCCTCAAAACAATACCTATCACCTGGCCTTTTGCGGTCTGGGGGCTTGACATGGTTGGACCCCTTAAAGGAGGAACCCACAAGCAAAAATACCTATTGGTTATGGTGGGCAAATTCACCAATGGATAGAGGCCAAGCCAGTTAAGACGGCCGAATCCGGACCTGTGATAGACTTCATATCTGGGGTAGTACACCGTTACGGCGTCCCCCATAGCATCATCACTGATAACGGCACGAACTTCATGGCCGACGAGGTTAAACTCTGGTGCAAAAACATGGGCATCAAGCTCGACTACGCTTCAGTCTATCACCCTCAAACTAACGGTCAAGTCGAACGAGCAAATGGTCTAATCATTAGCGGCATCAAACCCAGACTAGTACGGTCCCTTAAGGAATCTAACACGCACTGGGTAGAGGAGCTCGACTCTGTACTCTGGGGGCTGCGGACCACGCCAAATCGTACTACCGGATTCACACCATTTTTTATGGTATACGGCGCAGAGGCAGTTTTGCCCTGCGACATAATTCATGACTCACCTCACATGCGCATGTACGAACAAAGAGAAGCCGAGCTGGATCGGCAGGACAGTTTGGAGACTTAGAGGAGGAGCGCGATGTGGCAAAAGCTCGTTCCGCATTCTATGAACAGCAGGCTCGAAGATATCAAAGCAGAGAAGTACGGGCCAAAACTTACAATGTTGGCGAAGTAGTTCTGCACCTACCGGACAAGAAAAAGGACAAACTCAAGCCCAAATGGGAAGGTCCCTTCATCATCGACCAAGTCCTGACCGGCGGAGCATACCGTCTGCGAAACGCATCGGATAACCGACTAGAGCCGAACCCATGGAACGCAGCCCGTCTTCGAAGATTTTATGCCTAGCGCCGGACTCCGAGTTCGTCTCCTTCCCCCCACTACATTTTATACTTTAGCTGTCCTTTATTTATCTCCTTCTCCCTCCCCCTTTCTCAAAGCCTTCGAAGGCTCGCCTGCGCATTGATCGCACACACTTGACGTGCTACTCGCATTCATTACACATGGGGGCTTCTTTAACAGAAGTTTATACGGGCCTTATGCCCAACACATGTGTCACACTTCCGCATGTACCCTTTATTCACCATTATATGCATCGATATGACTTAAGTTTTGGCCAAGCTGGGTTTCCTGGCTCCTGTGCTTACCCCTACGTTCCCGATTGTTCGGCTAGGAGGTAAAGGGAGCACCTCTGCGATTGTTACTGCCAGGTCAGCCGGATGTGTACCTCAGACTGGGTGAAGCCGAAAGCTAGCGTTCATAAGGGAATATTCGGTCAGTGAATTGAAAGATGATTTCTTACCTATTTATTTATCTGCCCCCAGATGCTTTCCTGCTTTTTTCGCAGTCCGGACATGCACTTTAGGGCATGCCTCCTAGGGAAAGGAACCCCTAACGGAACTATTCTCCCTGGAATATGTTTCTTACTAACCATGTAATATAACATAACTAGTTGGGCACTGGTCTGATAAAGCACTAGTGACCCCTACGCCTGGTCTCCATGCATGCCCCAGTTTTTACATAACCGTGAGGGTATTCGGACACACTCCGAACTGTCGAGTCCCGAGGTTGAAGCGAAAAGGTCCGCAATGACAAACGATCTACAATCCGGCTAGAAGGCATCTTTCATGTCATTTCAAATTACATAGTCAAGCTGACTGATGGTATTCCTCTTTGATACCATCTAATAAACTGTCCAGTTTACAGTCCTGCTGTGAATACTTTGCAGCCAACTCTACTTGGTCGTACACTAAGCTCACAGGGATCTCCTTCCCATCGGGCCCCATAGGTCCGACCTTGGCCATGTGGTTCGGATCAGCCTTCGCATACCATTTCTTCACCATAGCCCAGGCCTCCCTAGCGCCTTGAAGGCATGCCGATATCTTCCACAACCGGAAGCGCCGCCGTGCTCCATGAAGTTTCTCCGCAAGCTCTCCAAGACCATCGGGCAGGGAAATGGAAGGCCACAAGGCCTGGGCGACTCCGCTCATCACCTGCCAAACTCATTCGTGCAGTTGCAGCAGCTCGGGAAGTAGGTCACCCGTTGAACCGGGCATTTCCTCCGCAGGAAGACCTGTGAGCATGCCTACAAACATATTTTTGTCAATCGACTTCCTCGCCGAACTCTTCTTTTCAAAAAGTTTGCTCAAGCACTTACTATAAATGCCGCGACGAAGCCGCCGATTCTCCTTCACGGAGTCAGTCAGCTAGGCCCGAACATCTTTTAGTTCCTCGCCCAGCTGGGTGTTGGCATCTTGGAGTTTGTTCCTCTCTTGCTGCACCCTCATAAGCACCTTCTCGCCGGCCTTCAGCTGGCGTAGTAGCTGTTGCTTGTCCGGATCTAGTCCGGCGCCATCTGCAATATTATTTTCAGACTCATACACACGCCGCACGTCACAAACTACTTATCTTTCGAAGTATATATTACCAGAGGGGGTCTCTGTGGCTCCCCTGTGGCGGCTAGTGCGGTCTCAAGTTGGGCCTTGCACTCTTAAAACTCCTGAGACAGATGGGTATTCTTTTCTGAAAGATCCTGCATAACAAATGATCCTTAAATCAGTTATTCTAACTATTTTAAGTCTTGGGGGCTACTAGTATATATAAATGGTCAAACTTCACTCACCCGTATGTCTTTCACATACTGCTCCGTGGCTCTGGTTAGACCATCTTGAGCGGCACGGAGGTGCGCATCTCCCGCATTAAAGGCATTCAATGCCTCCGGGGAGAAACACGCGTCACGAAGAACTGTCCGGCGGCGCCTATGATTCATGGCGCTGTCCACCCCAGATCTGGTGGCGGATAGCCTGTCGGCATCCTCCACTGGAGGAGGATCCGGTGCACGCCTTGTGTTCGCCTCCCCCTCCGGACCAGGCGTTGGAGCCTGGCTGGCGGAGGCTCGATTGGCAACCTCTCCGGACACAGTCCGGCGAGCACTCTTTCTCCTGGAAAAATCATGAGTGTTAATATGTCTCCCAGGAATCTTTCCTTTAAACACGGTGGTGCGTCATACCGTTGCGGCGATGTCTCGATTCGCACCGCACTTCTTTCCTGCCTGCTGGGCCGAGCTGCCCCTTGCTGGAAGACGTTGCAGGCTCGCCTTCCCGCCTCGAAGGCACCTCCTGCGGAACACCATTGGTATATGGTGGTCAGAGATAAGCAGGGATGAGTAGTGGTATCAGGACTCCGATCACAGTTACCTGGGAAATCGAAGATATTCTCGGGTAGTCGGCCGTAATGGCGACCAAAGCATTGTCGATGCTAAGTTGGTGGAACACCCCATCGATCAGCTCCACCTTTATGTTCGGATCATCTTCGGAGGCCGGATCAAGGGATCGTTCTGGATCCTCTGGTTGTGGAGCCAGGCTGTGTATATCCTCTATGGCCCGGCGCAGTTCCTGCGTCGAAATCACAAATTGAGACACTTAACCTTGGGAATATGGATCGGATAGACAAACGTCCGCTTACCCAGCTCCGAGGGTTGTTCATGGAAAATCCATTCAATGGAGTAGCACGGAGGAAGTCCTCCTTCTCCCCTTTGTACAAGCCGGACAGGATCTTCACCATATCGGCAACCGATCCCGGCCCCTTGCGGCCATGACGGGTGGTGTCATCCTCCCCATCAAATCCCACATGGGATGGCCCCTATATTGGAGCGGCTGCACCCCTCGCATGATGCATGTGGCCATGACTCAAATCATGGTTAATCCGGAATGAGCCAATAACCTTATTCGGCCCATCAGATATTGAACGTCCCTATCATTCTCCCGTTGAGGGCTCCGCGGGCGCCAACTCAGGCATTTCTTCAGAGGAGCGTTGCTGAACTCTGGGAGGCCGATCCGAATTGGGTCCAGCAGCGGGGCGTCTTCCATAGAAAACCATTCCGAAGGCCAGTCTTCGGATGCCTTCTTCGGGGTTCCGGATAGATATCCGGTCCCGGCTATGCGCCATAGTTCGGCTCCGCCCACTTGATATATCGACCCCTCATGAGAACGGGGTACGAGGCAGAATAATCTCTTCCACAGCGCAAAATGGGTCTCGATGCCCAAGAACAGCTCCCAAAGGGCCACAAAACCCGCGATATGTAGGATGGAGGCAGGCGTAAGATGATGCAGCTGGAGCCCATAGAACTCCAGGAGCACCCGGAGAAACGGATGTATGGGAAATCCGAGTCCTCTTATTTGATAAGGGACGAAGCATACCCTCTCTCCTTTGGAGGGATTGGGGACGCTCTCCTCCTGCTTCCCGCCCTTGTAGGTGGCAAGTCCGGCTCGAACCGGAACCATGAAGGCTGGGGGAAGATATCCCTCGGCTTGGAGCACCACCAGCTCACTATGTGGGACCGAGCATCTACCCCAATCTCCTGGTTGAGGGCTGGGAGCGCGAGAGGAGGAGCCGCGTTGACTATCCGTGATGGAATGGATTTTTGGTCAAAGGCGCTCCGATGAATTCTTGCGGAAGGAGGATGGTGTGATTCGGATCTAGATCCTCGACTCTCTTTATAGGCATCTCATTCGCGCAGGTAAGGGGTGGAATGTAAAAATACCCTGGCTTTTCGCATTCGTACGACACGTGGAAGATGGCCATTATTGGATGTGGAAGCCAAGGAGCGCAGCATTTATAAGGAGCCGTACACCGTTCGGCGAGTACATGGAATTTGGAGGAGAACCCGCCTTGCAATGCCGAAGACAATATGCGCGCCGGACTCGTTGTCATTGAAGCCTGGTTCGGGGGCTACTGAGGGAGTCCTGGACTAGGCGGTGTCCGGATAGCCAAAATATCATCATTGGCCGGACTCCAAGACTATGAAGACTTCGTCCCGTGTCCGGATGGGACTTTCCTTGGCGTGGAAGGCAAGCTTGGCGATACGGATATGTAGATCTCCTACCATTGTAACCGACTCTGTGTAACCCTAGCCCTCTCAGGTGTCTATATAAACTGGAGGGTTTTAGTCTGTAGGACAAGCAACAATCATACCATAGGCTAGCTTCTAGGGTTTAGCCTCCTTGATCTCGGGGTAGATCTACTCCTGTACTACCCATATCATCAATATCAATCAAGTAGGAGTAGGGTTTTACCTTCATCAAGAGGGCCCGAACCTGGGTAAAAACATCGTGTCCCTTGTCTCCTGTTACCATCCGCCTAGACGCAAAGTTCGGGACTCCCTACCCGAGATCCGCCGGTTTTGACACCGACACAAGGCGTTACCAGTAATGCCAGGCCTTAATGTACTTTAAACCCTCCGCTACGTGGGCTGGCTGGGGTCCTGGCGCACTCTATCACTACTAGGGAAAAGCCTAGCAGCAGCGCGGGTTTTAGGCCTATCAGTAGCGCGGGCAGGAGCGCTACTGATAAGGCGCTATAGCTAATGCTTAGCAATAGCGCGCCTAGGCCCACGCTACTGCTAAATTGACTTAGTAGCGGCGCTTCTTCAGAACAGCGCTACTAGTAATTAGTAGTAGCGCTTCTCCTTTCCCGCGCTACTACTATTATTTAGTATTTTATTTCATTTTTATTTCATGTTGTATTCATACACTTTTACACAAGTTTTCATACAACAGGAATTTAGAGATTTTTTTACATCATAATGAGTTATTACATCATGGGGTGAAAGAACCGTGGACTAGTTTCAAGTGGATGTCCATCCACTTGAAACTAATCCGCGGTTATTTCATCATCATCATCATCATATCATTAACAACTTATCATCATCATACATCATTGTCATATAACACCTCGTCAAGATCATCGTTTTCATCATTGACATCACATAACACCTCCTCAAGATCATCATTATCAACTCTAACACATTACCACATAATAAACATATTGTACCTCATAGGACCTATTACATTCGATTAAGACCTACTACATTTTCTAAGGTAAAATAGCAAAAAACAAGATAGCCCCTGACTCTCCATTATGGAGAATGGAGATTAGCCTGTCTCCAATTCTTGCCTTTCGCTGAATGTTACTTCCAAGAACCTCCTTGCGAATGTCCATACATTTCTTCCATTCTTTGATGAACATGTGTTCACGGGTTTTAGAAATCCGATATGCACAGGTGAGCTCCGTAGATTTACCTGGCAGTATGTTCAGAACTGAGAGACGACCATGCAGAGACATCAGATGAGGCACACAATCCATCGGGAGTTTCTGTTGAAAAACATAATAATAACTTCATAGTTAGCAATGATGTACTAGTTTTAGAAGTATGCAAAAGATGCACGGATGTCGTAATAGTAAAAAATCTTACCAGGGTATCTCCAGAGAAGTTACCGTGGTTCAGCACATGCACTAGTGGCACGTATTCACCATAATTTGGAGGAGTTCGATAACAGTCATTGTAATTCTCAAGAAGAGTGCAAAATGCGATCAGATGATTTTTCTCCTTATATGTTAATTCGGTGCCATCGGTGTAGTGGGTTTTATCGACCATCTTCCACACAGTCTTTGAAGAATCAAGATAAGCTGTCAATGGAAATAAACTATCAACTATTTTGAAATAAACAATATAAATTAGTTAATAACTATGTTTGAGAAACTCACATAGCGGTACAATCGGAAGCGTATCAACAAGGACCCAAATGTCCATATTGTCTTGCTCGATGGCAGGATCACCAAGATCCATGGTGACAATCATACCCTCAAAAAAACCATACATTTTGCAAAGTGCTTCCCAATTTTGGCAACCAAAATGGGTTACGCTCTGAGCATTGCACAGATTTACTTCAAAATCCATATCATGATGGGTCCTTAGGTGTATTTTCTTTGTTTCAAAATTTTCATGGTCTTCAAAACCCATCCTCTCCAAGACATAGCATCTTGCATGGCATGGGATAAGCTAGTCGAATTGTAAAATATAAAAATTAGACGTTGAAATAGTTGAAGTCATGCTTAATTACGGAAAAAACACTTGTCGTCATTGCGTACCGTTTCACAATCGAAGGTCTCCTCGAGCTTAATGCTGAAGCGCCGATCTTCGTCCAGCCCAACGAACCTGTCGCACATACCTCGATCATCGTGGAACCAGCTACACTCCCCCGGGAGACCGTCGTCGTCCGAGTACGACATTTCCTACAATCATAATTCAAAGATTAAACTTGTACATATTCTAGCACAAGTCATGCCAGAATTCACGAAAAAATCCGCCATGACCTTTGCTAAAAAAGGACATATCGAGCGGCTGAAATTTGCCGGAACGGAAATTAATCAACACTCCGGCAAAACATAGGCCACTCGAAGATGTAAACTGAACATGAACGACCACTTGGGCAACCACATATCCTATTTGAGCAACAACACAAGATATACAAAGATATTTGGCTGGTCTCACCTCGATGTCGGAGGGGGTCGGTGACTGGGACGACGGCGGGGATGTCGGAGGGGCTCGGTGACGGGGACGACGGTGGTCACCTGAAACCATATAAGTTATCACTAATACATCCCAAATAATTGCTTAAACTAAAAAATAACAACAAATATGACATGTTCAACTAGTTTTATTAATTCAACTAGTTCTTACTAAATATAAACTTACTATAAATAAAAAAAAACTAGTTCTTTCTAAAAATAAAGTAGTTCAACTAGTTATATTAATTATCTTACTAAAAATACATTAGTTCTATTAATTCAACTAGTTCAAGTAGTTTATTAATTTACTTACTAAACTAGTTCAACTACAACTAAAGTAGTTCAACTACCACTACTACTACTAAAAATCTAGTACTAACTAAGCAACATCTAGTACTAGCTATGAACCCTAAATTAACTTCTACTACTACTAAATCTAGTACTAACTAGTGGCAGGGGGTGGGGGCGACGGAGAGGTAGCTAGGGGCGGCGAGGTCGAGGGCGGTGGGAGGAGGGCTGCCCGCGGAGGAGGGAGGGGCGGCCGCAGACGGAGGGAGGATGTGCAAGGAGGAGGGAGGAGGGACGGAAGGAGGGGAGTACCTCGGCGGCGGACGGACGAAGGCGGCGGCGGCGGCAACGCACGACAACGGTTACGCGGGTGAGAGTGAGAGTGTGAGTGAGAGGGCCGGTCGTGTCCGTGGGGATAAGGTCGGGATAGTTGTAGCGTGTTTGCCAAAACGCGCTATAGCTAATCTGAATAGCAGTAGCGCTGT